>NC_030430.2:25662726-25692726 GCF_001660625.3 Ictalurus punctatus
ACGACACGGGGGGGTTTATTCCTTACGTATTGGCAGTCATGCGAGTAGGTTTGGCTTGCTAATGGGTTTTAGATACTAATTTGTGTCTCTTCACTATATCAGGGAATAAGTTCTCCTCGTCCCATGCCCTGCTGCTGGTGGTTGGGGTGTGGTGCTACTCCGCCATCTTCGCTGTAGGTCCTCTATCGGGCTGGGGTCAGTACAGTTACGAGCCCTACGGCACCGCCTGCTGCATCGACTGGTTTGCTCCTCACGACAGCCTTCTCGCCATGTCCTACATCATATGCCTCTTCTTCTTCTGCTACATCGTGCCGTGCACCATCATCTTCCTCTCGTACACGTTCATCCTGGTGACGGTGCGCGGGTCTCGGCAGGCGATCCAGCAGCACGTGTCTCCGCGGAACAAGATCGTCGACGCTCAGACCCGCGTCATCAAGGTGGGGCGCTCAGGATCTGCAGGGGTTTAAACGCCGCGTGTTGTTCGGGATTGTGTGGAGCTAGTTGAGACAGCTCTATGATGACTAGGCAATAATGGTGTGCGTGTGTGTGTGTGTGTGTGTATATATATATATATATATGTGTGTGTGTGCAGTGAAATGAAGAAAAATGTCATTTCAAAAAAGAGAAGAATTGCATTAGGGATTAGAAGATACAGTAATCTCAGAGGAAGAGTTTTGTTCATTTGTACGACAGGAAGTCCGTTAACGACTCCATGAAGGATTTATTATGATATTAAAACCGACGTAGTTAATGTTCACTTTGTTCACTCAGTTAATGTCGTTATACCGCACACATCAAGCATGGACTAATCCTTCTCTCGTCGCTTCAGACGTTTCACGTGTATGCTTTCTTTTATCTGAAATCCGATTGTTGTTGTTTCTCCGCTCAGCTCTTCGTGGCTGTATGCATAGGCTTCCTGCTGGCGTGGAGTCCGTACGCTGCCGTATCCATGTGGGCGGTCTTTGTGAATCCAGACGCGGTTCCTCCGATAGCATTTGCCACAGCGGCCGTATTTGCCAAATCCTCCACCCTGTACAACCCCCTGGTCTACCTGGGCTTCAAACGCAACTTCCGCAGGTCCCTTCGCAGACGAGCACAGACGTTGTGCTCGTGCCCGTGCCGGCCGAAAATGGCGCGGAAAAACGCGGACAAGGAAAACTGCAGTGGACCTCACAAAAACCACCGACCTTGCAGGTACTGCCTGGACCACACTTCTGCTCACTGCTTGGACATCATGCCTCAGAGAACAGTCCGGATCCTGACCGGCTGCACGAACAGCGAGGTAGCGGTCAGTCAGATGTCTAATGAGATGCAGAGTGACTTCCTTTAGATCCGTCTAGAATGCTTCCTTTGTGTTTCCGCACAAACAGGAAGCAGTATGCCTCAGATTTCCTTCCGAATAGAGTGAAGAAGAACCCCGGAGGAAGCTTGGACGGGATCTTTGCGCTTGTCGTTGATGTAAACTGACCGTCCCCCGCACCGATGAAGACGGTTTCTGGTCAACGAGCTTCCCGAAGCGGCGAAGCATCCGTTATAAACGTGACGGGGAGGATGTCATGAGATCTTCTTTTAAGCCTCAAATAAAATGTTTAATATTCCGGTGCAACGTTCATTTTAATGTTGACGATAAATGTTTACTGAATGTTACTTAAATAAAAATATACCAAAACCGATCGCAACTACAGTAAAAACGAAAGGACATTACGGCAACTCTACGTCCGATTGCAGCAGTGTGACGATAAATCAGGACGTAAACTCGATCTTAAACGAATCTGTTAGTTCTCAGATCGGACGTCTGTCTCGATGGTTCGTATTCGTAAGTCTCATATCTGTCTGTAACAACGACGCATTTGTTCCCTGGGATCAATTTCTTGAGCATTTGTTTCTGACAGTAATTCATGTGCGCAGCCCGTGCTCTTATTCTGACGTGTCTGTTTTCACTTCCCGGTCCTGTCTCCGCTCCTGTTTTGTCGATCGCATGTCCCCCGACATACAGTTGTGTCTCGCTATTCCGCGTTAGGTCCTAATTCATTTGTCTGTTTACACCCTGTTGTTTCTTCGTCCAGGAGCAGAGTTGCGGTATCCCGAGGGGGGAAAAAATCCATTTATAGTGTCAATTGCAGTCATTCCGCAGACTGACCAGTAGGTGTCACTGTGTATTCTGTGTTAATGGGTCCTCACCTGTAGAATGTGAATTGAACAGAATAACAATAACAAGCTACTTACAATTGTAGACGAAGATGTCTGAGAGTTCGTCCACCAAATTAGTTTTCGAGCTGAGAGGTTACAGAACACATGACGCCATTTCCAGTAAAGGGACGTGGCGAGCATCGATGCGCTCTGGTTTTTGCCGTGCATTGTGGGATTTTATACAGAGCGAACATCTTTAGTGCACCGGAAGGATTTTGCGATCGAGACAGCTATTAAAATAGCCGACGCCCTGATCGGTGCCCTGACTACTGAACTAGGGAGCTGATTGAGCCACGCCCCCAAAAAAAACAAACGAATAAGGAAGTAACACAAAACGGACCAGGAAGTGACAACAGACATGTCACAATAAGAGCGCAGACTGTGAGACTAAGCTCTGAGGTGATTCGGGATAAGCTGGTAATGTAAATGTAGTAATTATAAATCAAACACAATCTAGCAGGATTGAGGATCTAGCTTCAAGATAAGTTCGTCGAATTAACCGTAGATCTACGAAGAAAACCGGAACGCTTAGCGACACAGCGGTGTTCAAAATATACTCCTCAGATACTTCCGTTTCAACAAACTGAACAATAGCAACAAAAAAACCCCCACAAAGTTCATCCGTATCTTCAGGCGCTGACGGACAAAAGTGAAAGGTGTTGCGTTGGAAGAGACGATGCAGATCGGCGTTATATCGGTTTACCTGCTCGTAACAAAGCTCTCGTTAAAATATTCTAATAATAATAATAATAATAATAATCAAAGTCTAAAATGATCCACCAGCACATTTATACGATCTGTTTAATAACGTAAGTGATGAATAAAACTTTATTTATATAGCGAAGGTTACAAATTACTTCACAATCCATCAAAAAAAGTCCTAACAGGATAAAAGAAAGTGAAGTATGTAATAAAATGCGTCCTTTTTGTTCACTGTTGTAATTATTTATTGTTGTGTTTGGTGTTGATTATTATCACAGCTCTAATAATAATAATAATAATAATAATAATAATAATAATAATAGTTATTATTATTATTGCTAGAATGACTGTTTTTGTGTGAATTTTGTTTGATTTGTATCTTTAATCTCAGACAGCACTGCACCGTCAGCGAAGATGTCTATTTTTATATATCTTCTTTTCTTTTCTTTTTTTGGTATGCTTTTATTTATTAATATGCAAAAAGAGAAATGCAGCTGCGTTTTAAACTCTGATGCGATGATATTTAGCGGGCCACGTTGCACACGGTGCTAGAAATCTTTCATGTATAAATATTTCTCCAGCGCAGTCTTCAGAGCGTTCTAATGGAGGCAGCAGTTCATTAGGAGAATTCTCGCGCCGCTCTGTCGATCTTCTGAAGAATTTTACAGTATGGCAGTATGACCTGAATATAAAAAAGATGGCAGTGTTTTAATTATTATTTTTTTAATAAATACATTTTTTTAAAAAAGAAGATGAATTTGAATTTGAAAGATGAATTGGTGCCTGGGGACAAAATTGGGAAACGATGGAGGAACGAATGTTTCTTTTTTTTTTCCTCAAAAAACTGAAGATGAGCTGAGACATGCAGTGAGTTAAATATAAATATGTCAATAATAACAAATTAGTTTTAAAAACAGACTTTTCAAATGGCAAAAAATGGGTACATTAAACACAACTTTTCAGTTTTAAGTTAATACGCAGATGTTCTACACAATTTTGTATTGTATTATTGCAGGTTGTGTTTTTTTTGTTTGTTTGTTTGTTTGTTTGGGGGTTGTTGTTTGTTTGTTTTTTTGCATAAACATGATTTTAGTTTCTTTGGGCATGTTTAAAAAAAGATGTAGAAAAAGTGGAATAAAAAGTGGAATTAACTCACACACTGAGGCCCTGACTCTGATTTATTAATATGATGTACTCGGTCGTATGCATGTACTGTATGTACGTATGATTTTTAATTATTTAAATGTTTATTTCTGTTTCTTTTCATTATGCAAAATTGTGAATATACCTTTTTATTATAGAACAGAGTTTTCTAACTTTCGTTCTCTTCCTGGTTCTGTGTGTGTTATAGAGCGACAGACAGACTAGGCGTGAGAGAGTGGGCAGACAGAATGGGCGCGAGAGAGTGGGCAGACAGACAGACTGGGCGTGAGAGAGTGGGCAGACAGACTGGGTGTGAGAGAGTGGGCAGACAGACAGACTGGGCGTGAGAGAGTGCGCAGACAGACAGACTGGGCGTGAGAGAGTGCGCAGACAGACAGACTGGGCATGAGAGAATGGGCAGACAGACAGACTGGGCGTGAGAGAGTGGGAAGAGAGACAGACTGGGCGTGAGAGAGTGGGCAGACAGACAGACTGGGCGTGAGAGAGTGCGCAGACAGACAGACTGGGCGTGAGAGCGTGGGCAGACAGACAGACTGGGCGTGAGAGAGTGGGCAGACAGACAGACTGGGCGTGGGAGAGTGGGCAGACAGACAGACTGGGCGTGAGAGAGTGGGCAGACAGACAGACTGGGCGTGGGAGAGTGGGCAGACAGACAGACTGGGCGTGAGAGAGTGGGCAGACAGACTGGGTGTGAGAGAGTGGGCAGACAGACAGACTGGGCGTGAGAGAGTGCGCAGACAGACAGACTGGGCGTGAGAGCGTGGGCAGACAGACAGACTGGGTGTGAGAGAGTGGGCAGACAGACTGGGCGTGAGAGAGTGGGCAGACAGACAGACTGGGCGTGAGAGAGTGGGCAGAGAGACAGACTGGGCGTGAGAGAGTGGGCAGACAGACAGACTGGGCGTGAGAGCGTGGGCAGACAGACAGACTGGGCGTGAGAGAGTGGGCAGACAGACAGACTGGGCATGAGAGAGTGGGCAGACAGACTGGGTGTGAGAGAGTGGGCAGACAGACAGACTGGGCGTGAGAGAGTGGGCAGACAGAATGGGCGTGAGAGAGTGGGCAGACAGAATGGGCGTGGCTTTAAAGAGAGAGTTTGGGTTTTTAAGGTAACGTGCAGCCTTACAGCAGGAGATTCTATCTGATCTAAACTGTCTGATTCGTTGAAATCTGATTTGACTCTGTTGTGTATTTGAATGTAGTTTTATATAATCACTGAAACGTTACATTCTCAGCACTCAGACCCTTTACTCGGTACATTATGTTTTTGTAGGTGTGACGCTATAAGCTTGGCACACCTGGATTAACGGATCTTCTCTGTTTGATGTCTGCAGCGCCTTTCAACATCTGTCCTGTGGGTTTGGGCGTGTCGCTGTACTGCTGTTTTCAGGTCACCAGAGATGTTCGTGTGGATTCATATCCAGGCTCAGGCTCGGCCACTCCAGAACATTCACACACTCACTGTATATCAGCACATTGTATCGCTGTGTTTTGGGTCATTGTCATGTTCGAAGGTAAAACTGCACTCCTGGGTTCGAGACCCTGGACTCCCAGTTGTTTAACTTCTAACGTTATGCCTAGAATGTGGAAATCTGCAGTGGTTGTCCCTTTCTTAAAGAGTGGAGATCCCTCTGATCCAAATCATTATCGCCAGATCTCCAAACTGCCCGTCTTAGATAAAGAATTTAAATCTTTGGTAAACAATCAAATAAAGAAATTCTTATCTGATAATAATCTCCTTAATGACTCTCCATCAGGCTTTAGATCGGACCACGGTACCGTTACAGCAGCCATGTTAGTCACAGATCATACGATCAGTTCTTTATAGGAAACAGTCTTGTGCGGCTTTATTTGTTGATCTTTCAAAAGCATTCGATTCTGTCGATCACGGACTGAAGCATGTAGGTCTTAGAGGTTGCTTTAAAGTGGTTTGAGAATCGTATATATGATTATATATATATATATATATATATATATATTATATATTATATATGCATTCAGCTGCATCCTCACTCAGAACACTGGACGCTGTCCGTCACGCTGCTCTACACTTTGCTCGTTGTGCGAGTCTCGTACTCGTCACTGTGTTTTATATGAATTGTTAGCTTGGTCCTTCAATCACAGGCAATAACTGCATATGTTTTTATTCACTGCCAAGCCACTTTTAGGTAAATTCCCCTCCTATGTTTCTAATCTTTTAACTTTTAATCTTTAAACTAAGTCACCGCACGAGATCTACAACTCAAATTCGGCTGAAAGTCCCCGGGGTACATTCAGAATTTGGTAAGACAGCTTTCTCTTTTCGTGCTCCGTGGGTATGGAATGAAATTGCCAAATGTGTTCAACTTGGATATCCTTCCCTCTTTGAGAACTTTTAAAGGTCTTTTGCAGACTGCATTAAAGGAGACGTGTCGTCGTTTTTATTGATCGGTTTTTATACATTGACTGTATGGGGTTTTTTTGTTTGTTTGTTTGTTTGTTTGTTTGTTTTTTGTTTTGTTTTTAAAGTGTTTACTCGTAGTATTCGCTGTTTCTGTTGAATTTTAATGTGAAACTTAAATGTGTTGCCGTTTTGATCAGGACTTAAGAGACTGTACTATCTCAATGGAACCTTCCTGCTTAAATAAAGGGGGGGGGGGGGGGTAAATAAAGTACATCTAAGCACAGGATGACTAACTAATGTAAACCTCTATTGATTGGCTTTGAATCATATAAATGACAATTTTAAAAAATAAATAAATAAATAAATTTTGAGAGAGAGAGAGAGAGAGAGAGAGAGAGAGAGAGAGAGAGAGATGACAGTTTATAGCTGCTATAATGTAAGTGAGAACAGGATCTAACTTGTTTAGCATGGGGACGTGCTGTTAAAGGGAAATGATCAGCTTTGGGGTGGTAACAATAATCCTGCTCCATCACACCGCCCTGTTGTGGATGATTTTCCAATAAAAGTGTTTTATTCCTCATATATCCTACTGACTAATGATCAGAATACAGTCCTAAAGTCCATGAGCTGTCATGTAGGTGTAGTAGCTGCTCATAAAACCCGATTTAAACAGATTTTATTCCCTTCAGTGTGTGAGGTGGATGTCTGTTAAAATATCTGCTGCCATCTAGTGGTCAAAATGAGCATTTTCGTATAAGGGCGGTTGTTAAATCCAGTCAATAAACTTGATTAAACACAATTTAACTAAAATAATTTATACTTTAAAAATTAGGATCAGAATTAGGAACATTTCTGCTCTCTGGATTTGTCCAGATTGGTAATGTTTGAAACTCCTAGAAGCTGCTAGAAGGTAATAATCTCTGAGCCAGTGGTAGATAAATGATCAGTGCATTAGCGAACCGCCTCAGCAAGTGAAAGCTCCAGTGTGCTGCACAGTCCCATGGGCTGGTTCCCTGCTAGTCTCATTAACTAGACTAGAACATGATAGTTTTAGATAATGTCATGTAATAATGTAGCTAGGTAAAGGTGCATTAGGTAAAATTTCTCAAAATTTCTCAAGATTATGTCTCTATCAGTTAATTAGTTCAAGCTGAATAAGATTTGAATGATTTCTTTCCTCCCGCTTTTTTTCTCCACAGAATTAGCATGCTAACTAGAGTTAGCGTTAGCAAGTGTTGTCATGGATAATAAAGATAGTAAAATGCCTGGATAATAAAGATATTAATAAGTATTTGCATTAGAAGGTAATAAAGATAAAAAAGTAACAGTGTTGTGATATAATTTGAGAAATGGTCAGAGCATGGCTGGTTTTCTCCTCGGAAGGTCTTTAGTTTCGGATGTAAATGATTTGGTGATCGTCAGTCGGTGGAGATTGGGGGGGAAATGAACATGAAATCCGGCCCAGATTGGACGTTACAATCCTTATCAGGGAAATTTGCTGCCAGGACGAATAAGAAAGAAAATCTTCTAAAGGTAAGAACATGCTTTGTTGTGGATGTTGTTGTTGTTGTTATTGTTGTTGTTGTTTAATCCACGGTTATTTATTCATGTGTTGAATGTGTAAGTTTGTCTACTGCATCAACACCAGTAAAGTTGATCTATCTATCTGTCTATCAGTAAAACCTTGCGGTGGTCTGATGTCCATGTTCAGGTGTTTGGGCTGAATCGAATAGCACTGAACATTACAGGTGTTTTGCTGGAGTCCGCGCATCACGTTACCTAGGCAACAGAAAGGTGATTGTGACGTCACAGTCAGTAGAACACGTTTCTGTTCCAGAACTGAACTTCACACCGACAAGCTGTGTATCAGACGCGTGAAGGTGAAGGTGAAGGATACGATGAGTTCTTGCAGGAGTTTAGTAGGATTAGCAGCGTGTGCAGCTGGAGCTGTAGTCATGGCTGCTGGAGGATATTATTATGTTCATAAGCGTGGACATGAGGAGCGGAGGACGGAGGCCTTCGAAGGCACACCTGTCCACGAAGGTAGAGATCTTTCCATGAGTGCTTCTCAGTCCTGGTGTAGCCTGCACTGTTAAATGTAATTCTCTAAAGTTATTCACACAAACAGGTTTCAGTCAGGGATGTAGTCTACTTTTAGACTACAATGTGGTGGCCAGGTGACCAAATATTCAGCTTTACTGTGCTGTGTGAGATGAAATACTAATCAGCGTCCATAAAGAATTACAGAACGTCATTTTATACCCTTATAGTAGTAGTAATAATAATAATAAAATTAATAATAATAATAATAATGTTGTGCTTAATTTATTTAAACTCTGATGAACGCCTGCTTACGTGATGTTTGTGCTTTTGCTTTTAGACCCAGTGCAGATTGTCTCTTCAGGCTTTCTGCAGTCTCCTAATGGACACCAGGACACGCAGATGGACAAGGCCAACCCTGAGGTACTCCTCAAACCTCAAGCACATTCATTTACCAGATAGAAACGAGTTATTAGGCATTAGATGTTGTACTGGATTACAGTTAAGTGTAATATCTAACAATACACTCTATAGAGACCTTTTGTCCTTTACACCCGTCCACGGGAAATGTCCGGCTTTTTTGCACGATTGATGACTTGTTCACCCAAAGTGTTTGTGTTGCACATATCTCCAGAATGGAATTTGGTCCTCAGAAGTGTCGAAACGTGTGTAAACGTAAATAAAGCCTACAACATTTGTGAACTTACAGGGGTGTCTGGAAAAGGCCGAAGAGGAGGATGAGGAGGAGGATGAGGTGTCCGTTGTTCAACAGAACAGCGAGGAGCTCCATGTGCCGAACCTGGTGGAGAAGGTCACGGAGCTGGAGAAACTGTTCTCTGAGCTTCACAGAACGTCCGAGATAAAAAGCAAGGTGAGTGAGAAAAGCCTCGCGTTAAACAGTTCTTCTCAAACGAATATGAGTACCAATACAACTGAGGAAAGAAAACATCTCCACACTGGACGTGATGTTCACCCGGGCCTTCAAACTGTCCAAGACACACAATACACACTCTGACCAGACCGCGTTAAGTTATTTATTGATCATATGCTGGGTCTCATTAAGAAATGTTCTGACCAATGGCTGTCTTTCAGGAGCTTGAGCAGGAGCGACAGGCTCACAGAGTCCTGAAGGAGAAGTATGAAGACATGAAGGCAAGCTTGGAAGAACTTTTTTGTGTAAATACGTAATGTTGGGGATTTTAATAATAATAATAATAATAATAATATGTTTCATTTAAGTTTTAAGCATTCATTCACTGGTGCATCACTCATTATTTATCACTTGAGCTCATAATTGATCTCAACTAGCTGCTCTGTGGAGCTTTCTTAGCAATTTTAATGTCACTGACTAAGAAACTGAATCTGGGGAGAAGATGGAGGTTTCATCCAGACAACAACTCCAAACATACAGCCAAAATAACTGAATGGTCTAATGGCCTGGCCAATCTACTGACGTGAATCCCATTGAAAATCGATGGGGGACATTAAAATTGTGGGTCGATCAGAGGAACCCTTATAACCTTGAAGAATTGATGATTTTTTGTTGAACTTCCAGTCCTCTCTGGATGAAGCTGAGGAGAGAGCTAAGATTGCTCTCGAGTCCAACTTTCAGCTGGAGCACGAGAACTCCAACCTGAAGGACCGGGTCACAACACTGCACGGGTCAGTGGAGAAGTTGGACGGAGAACCCCATGAGATGTGTGAAGAGAAATCGAAGGTAATCGAGAAAAGCCGTTTCTATACGTTCCTCACCTGCAAAGCGTTCGTGCTCACAGTACGTCTGCACGTGTGTGTTTCTTCATGCTCGTTCACCGACACTTTCTCCATCGTACATATCTCCACTTTTTTTGTCGGTCTTCAAACTTCTCTGAACATGTGTGTATAAAAGTAAATAAATCCTGCAACATTTTGGATGGTGAACTCTCAGAGTCAGAAGAGCGAGCTGATGAAGCTGGAGGAGATCAGGAGGAACATGGAGGAGATGCTCTTTGAGGTGGTCAGAGAGTTTAAGAAGGAACGCAAGGTGAGTGAGGAACGCCTCACATTGAAATGAACTTTCACACGGAGTGAAATGTCCCACCGCAGATGTGAACATTAAGCCCTCACACGGTGTGTTTCAGGAGCGGGAGCGAGAGCGTCAGTATTACTGCGACCTTTTGGCCGGTTACGAAGACACTAAGGTAAGCTTTTCTCCTCTCCATTTTAAATGACACGTACTGTTAATTGTGTAGTTCCTGTTTGCTAACGTTTGGCTCCAGTCCCTATTCACGTACAGTAAAAGCAGTCTTTGGGAGCAGAATCCACGATTGTAAGTGTTTGTGGAGTTGCAGTGGGAGATGAAAGTTAAGAACACAGATAGTGTAAAATCATTCAAATGTAATAAATGATTGAACGGCGTTGATGTGGTCACTCTGTGTGCAGAAATAATATCAAATATTCACTTTACAAACTCTATCAGATCTTGTACGTGGATTTTTTGTAAATTAGCGAATAGTCTTTACAAATGTTGTAACATAAACCTTTTATCAGACATGAATGGAGTGATGTGGTGGCACGTATTAGAGGAGAATTTACTCTCATTGGCCGAGAAACTGAATCTGGCGGGAATGTTACTACAAGACAATGACCCTTTAAATACAGCCCAAATAACTCAAGAAGGTTTATCCAATCTACTGAATTGAATCCCATTGAAAATGTAACGAATTGAAGATGCGTTGCTGAGAGGAACCGGACAGAACTGAACCACAATCCTGCAGAAAGATGATTAGTTCTTACTGTATAGGTCTCGAAAGTGTAAATGCTAACGACGGCTTTGCAGTAAAGTACTAATGCTGGTAATTTGTAGTGTCTGAAAACCTTTATCCATTTCATTCACTCAGGAAAGGCTGGAGCACGAGAACGCCAACCTGAAGGACCAGGTCACAGCACTGCACGGGTCAGTGGAGAAGTTGGAGAGAGAACTCCATGAGACCCAGCAGATGTGTGAAGAGAAATCGAAGGTAATCGAGAAAATCCGTTTCTATACGTTCCTCTCCTGCAAAGCGTTCGTGCTCACAGTACGTCTGCACGTGTGTGTTTCTTCATGCTCGTTCACCGACACTTTCTCCATCGTACATATCTCCACTTTTCTTTTTTTTTTTTTGTCGGTCTTCAAACGCGTGTGTAAAAAGTAAATAAATCCTGCAACATTTTGGATGGTGAACTCTCAGGGTCAGGAGAGCGAGCTGATGAAGCTGGAGTTCAGAAGGAAGAATCTGGAGGAGATGCTGTTTGAGGTGGTCAGAGATACTGCGCTGATAATCAAGGTGAGTAAGAAAAGCCTCACAGCGTCCGTCTGCAACTATGCATTTTCTAAAAATAAATAAATAAATAAAAAAAGCGAGAAAGTGAAATGGCTCATTGCCGATGTGAACGTTAAACACTCACATGATAACATTTTTTTTTTTTTTTTTTGTCGGTCTTCAAACTTCTCTGAACATGTGTGTAAAAAGTAAATAAATCCTACAACATTTTGGATGGTGAACTCTCAGAGTCAGAAGAGCGAGCTGATGAAGCTGGAGGAGATCAGGAGGAACATGGAGGAGATGCTCTTTGAGGTGGTCAGAGAGTTTAAGAAGGAACGCAAGGTGAGTGAGGAACGCCTCACATTAAAGTGAACTTTCACACGGAGTGAAATGTCCCACCGCAGATGTGAACATTAAGCCCTCACACGGTGTGTTTCAGGAGCGGGAGCGAGAGCGGAAGGATCACAGAAACCTTTTGTCCCAGTATGAACACATTAAGGTAAGCTTCTTTCTCATGAAGCCACGACTGCGCTGTGTGTGTGTGTGTGTGTGTGTGTGTGTTCGTTCACTGGGCAATCGCGCATTATTTATCACTCGAGCTCATAACTGATCTCAACAAGCTTTCTATCTAATACGGCCGAGTACGGTATCTCACTGTCTTTCGAAACGACGACGTCTATTCCAAATCAGGAGACTCTTGTTTATGGTCTGGAAAAGAACGGCCACCTAATAATACCTGATCGGATTTACTTTAGTGTTTGGGTTTCTTACGTTCCAGAAAGATCAGAAAAGATCTCTGGACTCTCTCATAATCTGCTACAGAGCTAGTCCACGGTGCTGTATTGAACCAGTATGGGGTCGTTACGCGGCGTTTCATCGGGACACTTCTATATGGTGTTCCTGTATGATCTTTATTTAATAACGATGGAGAAAATACCTTCAGGAAACGGGGAACACCATGCGTAAGGAAGTAATACAGTGATTCTCTTTAGAGACCCGGTTGTTGTTGTGATGTTCTGCACGCAGCGTGTGGACCGCCTGGTCTGTGGAGTGGGAGCTCTATATAAAATCATTTCTTTTGGGATATTCGTGCCAGTCGTTATAGAAACACGGTAGAAATACGGCTTAGTATTGTGGTCCGGCTACTGGAACAATCCACCGACCGAAAAAACGCCGTGCTCCTTTGTCTCATATCTGTATTTGTCTCTGACTTTGTGTCTGTTGGTCGTTGAACTTCAAGGGCTCTCGGGCTGACGCTCAGAAGAATGCTCAGAATACTCAGCACTGCAGAACTCTGGAGAAAGAGATGCTCACCCTGATGGAACATCTGAAATGTATGCAGGGCTTATTAGAGGACCCTGTAAGGACGGAACTGTAATGCCAGAGGATGTCCAGGTTCGTGAGAAAAGCTTTCCCTGAAGCCGTACTTCTGAGTAATAATACCGACTCTGCTTCGGCTGGGTGTCGAGTTACACTACAGGCCGAACTCCCGGTCCTCAGTAAATAATGCTGACATTTCTGTTTCTTTCTCGTTTTAACACGGAATCGATCAAGTCGACGACCTGAAAATATAAGATCGCCAACAAAGACGCTGCACATCGTTTAGCATAAAGAAAATAAAAAATAATCCGTGGAACAAAGAAAGAAATAAAGAACGATCTGTGAAACCTTTTGAAATGTTCCGTTTATATCATCGATGTCACGATACTGTAAACGTACCTCACGACTCCATACCAGCTGAAGTATCACGATACCGCGCAACACCGTGTTCATTCATCATTCAGATCTACAAAATGAACCGGATTTACAGAAGCACACAGATACGAGTGAAAAGAGACGGAGGGAAAGTTCCTCTGAAGACTTTATGGACGAGAATGAAGAACGGGCTGTCGGAAAAGCTGGAGAACAATCGCACGGTCGGCGAGTCGCTAATTCGACGCGTCACGTATTCCATCTCCCGTTCCCTGGAGCGGTGAAATCATGCGAATGGAAAGTGTCCTCAGAGTACGGAGAATGAACACAACATTAGGGATGAATAACTGAATATTATTTACGCACGGCGGTTAGCGTAACGTTAGCTCGCTTACAAACAAACAGGAAATGGTTAAAGAGTCAGGTGAAGAATTCCGGTTAAACGCAATGCGTGAACGCAGTGAGACGTGTCATTTTAGTGAAAATAATATTAACCGCTGCACATACAGCATTACTTACGGTACTACCGTACTTATTACTTTAGTATCGCGAGACTACCGCAGTACCGGTACTGTTCAACCCTAGTTTATATATTGTTCTGTTCTGTCGTTCATGGGAAGGAGAAAACGACGTCGCAGAGTTGCACTTCGGCTGAGAACGTATAATTCCGCTCCTGAAAAGCGTTCGCCCGTTCGCCGGGGATCGCAAGTTTGAACGGTGGCGATGCCGCTGCCCCCTGTGGCCGGGAGTGAAGAGCGCAAACATGGCTTTACTGTCTCTCGCCCGTCAATCACAGAGACAGCATTTTTTAATTGAATTAATCACAGTCATGGGCTGTAACCGACAAGTGTTACAAAGTAACGTCTGCTACGACGTCACAAAGAGCTTACCTGTAAATGTTTTGCATAGTAACATCAACTCAGACGAACACAAGGGTAAGTAGTCCTGTTATAGAAAAGGAATATGCCGTAATGTCTGTGAAGAGACCGAGTGAACAATCCCCACATTCTTGCTTAAAGATAATTCCTTCAGTCAGTGTGCGTCTGTTCCCATGACTTATAGGGCCGTCTTCTTCTTTGTTGGTTCTGGCTCCAGTTTTTCTCCAGAGCTCTGTGGTGCAGGTTCTCTACCCTGCAGCATCTCGCTCAGCTTTTGCCACACCTCTCCCGTCTCTGCTCTGGGCAAGCGCCTAAGGTCTTTGAACCTAGGATCTAGAGCGGTCGCCACCTTTAACCGCCACAGGTTAAGAGTTCTCCTCTCATCCGTCGAGGTCCTTTGTGTTGCAGCCCCGACGCGCGCTATGTCCGGCAGGGTCAACGTCGGAGACCTCCGCTGTACGCAGGAGATGACATAGCGCTGTAGCACCACGGAGCAGGACACATACTTTTCACCACCTAGGAGCTCAGGGATGTACCGGCAGTGCAAACGGAGCACCACACAGTTGACTTAATGACTACAGTTTTCATTCAGATGGCATCTATTTAGGGTCTAGACCTTTAATCATGTCTAGATGACTTACAGATGACTTCTTTTTAACCAGTAAAATTGGAAATCGGAGCAGACAGAGAAATCACGTTGCCTGCGGGGTTCCAGCACCGTTTCCAACTTTGCCAGCCTGTCATATTCAGCTGAGGTTAGCACGGAGTTGTTGCGCTTCTGCTTAAGAGGGACCGTCTCTAATTAAGGGACCGTCTCTAAAGTTACATACGGTGTCGTTAAACACGTTTCTGACTTCAATAGCATTCGAAGGGAATGACTTACAGTCATAGAACCCAGTGTAGTGTTCATCTAGCGGTCCGGTATAACACACACCTCTTAGATTTTTAGACGTGAACACTGACAGCCACAAATAAAACATTAACTTCTTGATTAAAACTGATAATTGTTTGTTATTTACATTTTTATTTTATATTCTATATTCCATTTCTGCTGGTTATAATACATTTATTTATTTATTTTCCCTTCACTGTCTGTAAACCACCTTTAGCAAACACGCTATTCAAATATTATTTATTATTATCATCATTGTTGTGGTTAATTAGTCACCTTCTCCATTTCCACTTAAAACGCAGATTCCTTCCTATATTTTGCAACCATTTTAAACTCCAGAAATCAGTTGCGTGTGTTAAAAGAGACTCGGATTAGATTCATCAACGTTAATTAAATCGAAATCTTCCTCAAACACACGGAGTTTAATTTCCTCCTGCTTTTCTCAGGCTGATATCATTAACTCTTCATTAACTCATCATTAACTCTTCATTAACTCTTCTTTAGTTGTTTTAAAATCAGATTCTCCACCACCACATTAAACATGGGGAATTATTTTGTTTAAAACATTAAAAGGTTTAAAAAACTCTCTTGCGTATGAAATATCTGTTTGCAATCACTTAAATGGGGGAAAATAAAATATACACAAGGATATATTCTGAAAATAAACAATTTGCTTAGCTTTTACATATTTATAAAAAAAAAAAAAAGTGAACAGACAAACGAACAAAACAAACCTTTTAATTGTAAATAAAGTAATATATTTTAAGATTTTGGAAATTTACCTAAATTAGAATTAAAATAACTCATTTTTATGTTGGATAATATATTATATATATATATATATATATAAAAAATAAAAAAAAAGGTGGTGTCATTTAAAATAAAAACACACAAACCAGAAAATGAGGTATGAGGCGACTCAAAACATTTCCTGGTTTCTGAATAAAAAGTGAATAAAATGCTTGAGGCTTGTGATTTTATTCAACTTTACACGGACGCCGAAGTGAGGGAAGAAAAAAAAGCAGATCACAAACTGAATTTTTTTTAAAAAAAAAAAAGAAAGGTAAAAGGTGTTTTTAGAAAAAGGTTTTAATCAGCAAAACAGCAACAAATGTTGACATCTTACAGAAAAGCAGTCCGACATTTACTCAAATATAATCAGGAAGGATTTTGTCTCGTTATCAGCTGAGTGATGAGGATGAGGGGGCGTGGCTAAACACCTCAAAACATAAAACTCACATTGTCAAAAGTTTCACATGTGATTCACAGGAGGAAATTAAAAAGATTAATAAAATAAAAAAAAAGCCCAAACAATCTTTATTTTATTTTATACTCCGCTGCGGTGTTCGAGGCTGAGAAACACCGACGACATGGTACCGAGCCCTGACCCCTGAGGTATACAGGTCAAATAAATTCACAATTCTGATCAAAAACAATTCACAAGAGTCACGTGTACAGAATACGTTCGAACACGTGAGGAATCTCGAGTCAAAGGGAGTTCAAAAGTCTGAGTCCACGACCAATAAACTGTTTATAATTTCCTCAAAAAAGCTCAACAGAAATCCTCCGTTTGAACAATCCTTCCATTTTAAATACGGAAGTGACGCACGAACACAAAAATGAACTGTATAGCTGTCCCGGCGCGGATTTCACCCACGCATCGGGGCCGAGCACCCGGTGACAGGAACACGACGGTCGTGATCATTTTCCTTAAACTAATCTAAACGAACTAATCCTAAAACTACTCGTGTCGCGCGAACTCCAGCTGCTTCGGGCGTCGTTTCACCTCATTCACACAATATGCGGAAACTACTTCTGCGAAGTCGTGCTGGACTTGTTGCCACATCGTTACAAAAATCGGTGCAAACCTACTCGGAACATGTTTATAAACAGAATGGCAGCCACATCTACGACCGCGGAACGGCGGAGCGTCGTTTCCTCGATCGGCTACGACACGCGGCACTCGCGTGAAACTCGAACGGACTAAACGCGAAGGTCATGTGTAAAGGTTGGGGGCGTGGCTATCTATAGGGGGCGGGGTTCAATTCAAATACGTTTCTCAGGCACGCCAAGTTAGATCAAGCTGAAATGTGGTGTCCTACATCGTTGAGAGCGGAATTTCAAAAAAAAAAATACTAAAAATTCACAAATAAAAACATGGCCGCTTTCGCTATCAGCCAATCAGCTTGCAGAGCACACGTCGCAGTGTTAGCGTTGAGCTATCATCACAAAACGAACGTATGGCTGCTTTGGTGTTTGATGCAACCTGGAAAGAACTCGGCATTAGGGGCGCGAGCTCCAAACGGTGCTTGGCCCCCGCACGTCGCCACTTCTGATTATTATTATTATTATTATTATTATTTCTGAGGGTCGTCGGATTAAAAACAGTTCTTGCTACCTGACTCAGACTTTTGTACCCCAGACACGAGCAGTAATTTTAGACCGTCAGTTGTTTCACATGAGTAATGGAGAAGCTGCCCAGTGGCTCAGACGTGACGAGTTGACGCTGCGTCAGACACAGTAGAAACGTTTTCACTTCACAACAGAATAAACTGGCCGAGGATTTTACTCTCTGCAGGAACACACTTTTCCCCCCGAGCGATGCGTAGCGAGGACGGATTCAGTATTTGCACAATACGATCACAACAACAACAACATCGCGTGATGAGCGAGTCGGATGTGAGGACCTGAGTTTTCACGGATTCACAGATTCATCAGATCGACTGGAACAAAACAAATAATAAATGCCCGGAGTTATAAAAGATGCAGAGAAAAAAAAAAAACACAAGCTAGGATATTATAAATAACCGCTTTTACAAAAACAAAACACAAACGAGCAAAAGTAGATATCAGGAAGCAACACACACACACACACACACACACACACACACACACACACACACACACACACACATCTACCTGCAGTGCAACAAATTTCACACACTTGAAGGCTGATTCCAGATTACTGAGCGTGCACACGCACGCACACGCACTCTCTCACACACACACACACACGCACTCTCTCACACACACACACACACGCACTCTCTCACACACACACACACACACACACCACTAGAGTGCGTTTTTCTTCGTATTAAAGGCACTTGGTCTGCAGACGGAGCGATGTCTGCGCGTTTCCGGCTGGATTTCAGCGAGAGTTATAGTCCGGAGAGAACAGACGCAGCTTCGGACTGCTCCTCAGATCAGACGAGTGGAGCGAGTGGTTAAAATGACCCGCGACCGGAGACGCTGCGGCAGGAAACAACGTGTTCGTGTTATGAAGAAAAAAAAAGTAGAAGCACCCTGTCCAGAGATGAATTAAAAAAAAAACAACAACACTGATTTACAGACAGGAAGAGGAACTGGAACAGGTGTGTGCAGTACCTGGAGGGGGCGGAGTCCTGGCGATGAAGGCGGGATGAACGGATGGGTCTTTCGGAGAGAAAACGGCGTGACACACTGTGGAGGAAGAGAACATCATCAGCACACCATCACATCACAGTTTCCTTCGCATGTTCCAGAGGACATCTTATACACAGCGCCGGTCCGATATCCAGGTTCGGACGAGAACAAAACGATTGGATATGAGAAGGGAAGAAAAGAAGAATGAATTAGATCTGATCGTGTAACAAATGGAATTGGGTTTGGAAGAGATTTTTAGTAAGAATTTTATAAAGAGGCTCAATTAGATTTTTTTGGGAGATATTTATCTTCAGTACTCACTTTCCTTACCAGCGGTTTAGACATTAACGTCTGTGTGTTGAGTTATTTTGAGGGGACGGCACATTTACACTCTTACACGAGCTGTACACTCGCTACTTTACACTGTAGCGCAGTGTCACTTCTTCAGTGTCGTCACATGACAAGATATCATCAGATATTTACAACAGTGTGAGGGGTGCACTCACTTTCGTGAGATACTGTGTATATATATAATCATCCTGTTATTACATCACATAGTGATGAACATGTTGCTATGGAAACCACACACACACGCGGTATAAAATAAGTAGACGGACTGTGGGAGTGACGGATGACGAGCGCTGCTTACCGATAACGATGACGGCTGTACCAGCCAGGAGGGCGAACAGGGTGAAGAACATGACCTGATACGAGTCCACAAACTGCTGCAGGATCCCGACTCCCTCTCCTCCGACCACACCCGCTGTCACACACAGGTACAACACCAGGTACATTTATCAACTCGCTACATATCAGTACACCGAGCTCTGCGGAGAGCGCCATTCTCTCCGATGCTTATAAATCACACGGGGGGAAAATATTAAAACCCTAAACACCTTTCCCCTTTACAGCTCTGAAGATATTACATTACACCGTTATTCAGATACATGGCAACTCCGTGAAGCGACGTCGTTACTACGTTAAATGACGTTATTCTATTAAGTGATTCAGTTTACGCTGTTAATCGTTACTTCGTTAAGTGACGCTGTTATCTCTATAAGTGACGTTGTTACTCTGTTGAGTGCCATCTTTAAACTGAAATAATGGCTGTAGAGTTCTGTGTAAAGCTGAAGTGGAAACTCTAACGTCTCTAATGTTCCTGAGCTGAACGATGGAGTGAGGGTGGAACGGAGAACCTCTGGGGGTGGAGATGGTCTCTCCAGCGTGTACGACGGTGATGGGGACGACGAGTTGTTGTTCGGTGCCGGGACTCGACACGGTCAGAGAGGCAGACGTGACGTCGTGCAGGTCTAGCAGGGTCACGGAGTATCTGATGAAGCTGGGGTAGGTGGAGGAAACCTCCTTCTCCTGGACCAGGATGGAGGGAGAGCTCGACTTCACCTACAGGTCCAAGCAAGGAGAGAGCAGAGTTTACACAGAGGCGCAGACGGTCTTCTTCTCGATTCAAAAACGGCCCAAATTAAAAACGTCCATAATAAAGGATCGGAGTTTTCTCGGCTCCGGGTCACGTTGCACGTGGTGTGGTTTTGTTTGTGAAAATGTTTGAAACGTCAATCGATCGAAAACCCTTTCTCCATCACGAAACCTAAACACAAAGCGTGTGGAGGCGCGGCGTGTTGACGTACCTGCAGGTGCTGCAGCAGTCCCGTGCCTCCGTATACACTGAGCTCGGCGGTGGAGTGCTGGCTGCTCAGGATGATGTGCGTCTGATCGGAGTAGAACCCGGGATTCACCTGCAGCTCAGCGCCGACTCGCTCTCCTGAAAAACGACTGCCCTCTACATCCGCCTCCACCCTCACGCCGCTCATGGACACGCCCAGAACCTTCACCTGCTGCTCCGTCATCGGCCCGAGGGTTAACACGCAGCCGTACACACCTGCGGCACACACGCACACACACACAGTCCTCGTTCACACGTCCGGCGATTGAAATCAGACCCGCCGACGCTCTCCTCCATTGTACCGTGTTAGGGAGACGATCTTAAACTGTTCTCTGCTTTTTAACCGTAAAGGTACACCAGGTGTACACTCACCTGCGCTCGTGTCGAAGGTGGTGTGTGTGTGATAGACGTCGTGAGCGGAGAAGTCGACGGCGTCGCTGGTGAACTGCAGACGGCAACTGATGGACTTCTCCGGCTGCAGAGACGAGACGCTTTCCAACTGAGCGTGCGAGCAGCTTCCTGTACAACAAAATCACACACACACACACACACACACACACACACACACACACACACACACACACACACAGAGTTGATCACACAACTAATTTATTCATCTTCTTCAATCATTTTAATTCCAAAACTATATTTACGTTCCACCGTTTAAACACGGATTCAATTTCAACCTGGATTAAATCAGAGACTCTCTCATAATCCAGATCTTCCCGAAATGTAATCTAGCTCAAAATCACCTCATTGAGTTTTAATCCTGGCTGTAAACTTCAGATGAACTTTAATTCCACTGCTCATATGTTTTAAACTCAGTGAAAAAGCATTTGCACGTCATTTTAGTTTGACGATGGGTCGTGTGGAGATCAGATGGACGTACCGATCAGGTTGGTTCCTCGTTCTCTGGTGGTCAGGAGCACTTTGGTTTCTCTCTCGTTTCTCACGGAGCCCGAGGGAACCGTGACGACTGTCTTGGAGACGCTGTTCACAACGACCTAACACACACACACACACACACACGGGTCATGGCAAATCTGTGGATACCAATTTTACCAGGATGGGACAAACCGCCTGTCCACCATTGCACTTGCTGCGCCTTTGGTGCTTGGCCCCTTTAATCGCTTTAATTATCATCATCATTGAATTCACATGTAGATGAGGATATTTTGGAAGATGGAGGGATAAAAACGTGTCAGTAACGTCAATAATATCCGTGTACGTGTGGATAGGGCCCCAGATTAAAGCGGTGATGCGTGTACAGCTGCTCGGAGTTGATGATGTCATCAAGGCGGTGCTGGACTGAAGCATTATAACGGTTTATAACGCGCTTACACGCTATAGTTTGATTAAAAAGGGATCTGATTGATTGTGGTGTTTATCACCTCTCTGTAAGTGCGCAGTTGTCCCGGAATCTCGTAATAAACCGTCACTGTGCCCACGTCTCTCGCTACAGCCACGCCCGTTTTGGGATGGATCTCCAGGATGGCGCTGGATGAAGAGCTCCATGTTCCTGAGAGCCCTGACAAAAACACAGTAACGTCAGGATTAATAATAATAATAATAATAATAATAATAATAATAATAATAAACAGTAGTAAGTGAAAATGACTGGCGTTATGAACTCACCGTCACGGCTGACGAGCTGCGCTGAAAAACACACCACGTCAGCGGGCACCAGGTTGTGGGCGTCGGCCGGCTGGATGGCGTGATGGACGGGCAGAGCGACGTAATCCACCAGGCCGCTTTGCTCCGAATCCCAAACACTCAACAGCGTCAAACCCACGTTTACTGTCCTCACTGTCAGAGAGCTGTTACTCACACCTTTACCCACCTGCACCAGGTCGTCCCTACACACACACACACACACACACACACACACACAGAGAGAGAGAGAGAGAGAGAGAGAGAGAGAGAGAGAGAGAGAGAGAGAGAGAGAGAGGACAGCAAAAAGCATAAGATTTTTTTTAAATACTTAATATTGCGGGGAATTGAAATGAAAATGTTAATGTTTATATTTTGTTTGTTTACAGTAAATAGGAGTCACAAACGTGTATCAGGTTCAAGGATGCAGGAGGTGGGATTCAGAACACTGAATCAGAGTTCAGAGGTGAGAGGCGGTGTACCTGTTGGTGGAGAAGGTGAGCTGGGAGTTGTGGCTGTGCAGAGCTTCACCGCTGCTGTCGTGGAAGTGGACGGTGAAGGTGAGGACGGAGCCGAGCGGGACGGCCGACAGCGTCTCTCTGTTAGAGGTGTAGAAACCCGGACCGGTGCTCAGTCTCAGGTACGACACGGTCACCACCTGCGAACACCACCACCAAGATGAACACCATCGCGATCACAAACGCCAGCACCGGCACAAACACACGCTTTATTCCTGTCCGTCTTAAAGCTTCGGACACCACCAGACCACGTAACACCTCGCCGTAGTCCGAATCCCTCCACGACTCCTGATACCATCATCAGTCCAGTCATCACAGCACCAGTGGTATTGTGGGTAGAAAGTGGGCGTTACCTTCACAGCGAGGATGATAGTCTGGTTGACCCCGAAGCTCTCCTGAGCGGTGATCTGTAACGACGCCGTGCCCGTCAGAGAGCCTGACGCGAGATGGCCGTTATCATCCACGTGGATCAGAGGAGCTTTATCGGGACAGTCGAGAACCCGATACGACAGAGAACCCACTCCATCCCTGAACACGGAGGAACATCAGCAATATCTCATCAACATCATCCAAACACTTTATTATAATATACGCTATCTACTTATTTAAAACTCTATCCCGCTTTAATCAGTTTATTATTTAATTCAGAACATTTAAATCCCTCGGAAAGTCCGAGGTGACTGTAAGCGCTCCGGATCTCTGCGCACACGACTCGGAACGTACCGGTTGGTTTGAAGTTGTAATAAGGAGTTCGGGGACATTAAAAGCTCCTCAGCCTGCACTTCTGGATTCAGCAGCTGCAATTTCTCATAAACCTGACAAAAACGACAGAACCGAACCGTCGGGTTAAAGTCCGGAGAACACGGCGTTCCTCTCAAGATCTGTTCTCCTGGTGCACGCTGCTACAAAACCTCCGGGGTGTCCCGGTGACGGCGGTACGGGTTACCTGGATCTGGATCTCGTCACTCAGCTCCAGCTTGTTGCCCCACAGGTGCCCGGCTTCTGGAGCCGTCGCTCGCACCACCACCTTCAGTCCAGTGCGGCCTTTACTGCGGCCCGACACGCTCATGGCGAAGTTGTGCTCGGCAGAAAGCGTAACGGAGGCCTGAGGGAGACGAGAGGGAGGATGATGAACTTCAGGCACAGAGGAGGATCATAAAGAGAACATGATGAAGGATTCAGTGATGTTTATTCAGAGTCTCCGCCGTGGAAACCGGAGGATCAGAGGTTACGGCTCAAGAGGGAATAGAACGAGGCTACCTAAATACCAACGCAATGGCAACGCTAAGAATGCTGCTGGATTACAAATGAGCAAAATGAACAAATGATACCGACTCTGTGCCTTTAGCAGAGAACAACTGCGTACTCGGGTCAATTACTATCTCTCGCGACCTGTCGGGATCTCGCGCTCTCTCTGTCTGTGTCTCTCGCTCTCTCTCTCTCTGTCTGTGTCTCTCGCTCTCTCTCTCTCTGTCTGTGTCTCTCGCTCGCACTCTGTCTGTGTCTCTCGCGCTCTCTCCGTCTGTCGGTGTCTCTCGCTCGCTCTCCGTCTGTGTCTCTCGCACTCTCTCAGTCTGTCTGTGTCTCTCGCGCTCTCTCAGTCTGTCTGTGTCTCTCGCGCTCTCTCAGTCTGTCTGTGTCTCTCGCGCTCTCTCAGTCTGTGTCTCTCGCTCGCACTCTCTCAGTCTGTCTGTGTCTCTCGCGCTCTCTCAGTCTGTCTGTGTCTCTCGCGCTCTCTCAGTCTGTGTCTCTCGCTCGCACTCTCTCAGTCTGTCTGTGTCTCTCGCGCTCTCTCAGTCTGTCTGTGTCTCTCGCGCTCTCTCAGTCTGTCTGTGTCTCTCGCGCTCTCTCAGTCTGTCTGTGTCTCTCGCGCTCTCTCAGTCTGTGTCTCTCGCTCGCACTCTGTCTGTGTCTCTCGCACTCTCTCAGTCTGTCTGTCTCTTGTTCGTGCTCTGTCTGTGTCTCTCGCGCTCTCTCCGTCTGTCTGTGTCTCTCACTCGCGCGCTCTCCGTCCGCCCGTGTGTGAAAATGCACCACGAGTGTTCAAAAAAAAAAAAAAAAAAAGGAGTATTATAACGCTGTAGTGTCCACTAGTGCTCCTGATCTTCTCTCACCTCTGAATGGCGCGTGTGGACGTCCAGGATGTCTCTCTTGGTCACGCTCCAGTGGAACGCGAGTCCTGGAAGAGCGTTACCGAAGGAGAACGGAGTCTCGCTGCTCGTTAGTCCCATCACATAGACTGGCATCTAGGACGAGAAACAAAAAAAAAAATCGTAAAAATCTCACACACACACACACACACACACACACACACACTACACAAAATTACAATTTAAGGAAATTATTTCAAATTGCTTAAGAATTCAAACGGCCTCCATTTATACACCTATAAGCTAATTAACCATGCCAAAATATATGAATATACATTAATATGCAAATTTCTAGTCACCACTTTTCTAGTCCGTTCCTGCTATACTCCTAATAACGAGTGTAAAATTAAACCCTGGTCAATTTAAAATGACAGAATTATGTTTAGATATTCTGATTATGACAGATTTGGGTGTGTTTAAACTTTATTTTTTGAAACTAATTCACAGATGGGGCGACAAGATACAAGCTCAATTTGTGATGTCACTAAATATAAACAGTTTTGGACCAATCACGACTGAGGTTACGACAGGACAACGACTTGCTTAGCTACCAAGCGTTAGTGATACACAGACAGTGGTTTTCACGGTAAAGTTGAAACTGCCTTTCATACAACAAAATGAAGATGCTCCAACATTTGCATATTCATGCATATTCATGAGCCTGGCATTATTAATGAGGTTAAAGGATAGGGACGCTGTTTAGATGTTTTTAAAGCTTCTAGGATGTTATAAAATACGTTAAACAAAATGTTATTTTACATAAAGTATTTGTCATGGTTTCAAATATCATGCTTTAATCAATTTTAACACAAATCATCACGTTTAAAGCCTTTAATTTGTAAGACTTACGAGAAATATGGTGAGACGTTTGTGTGGATTATAGAACGAATAGTAATTAGGGATTGTGGATTGGGACACGCCCCCGGGGAGTGTTTATGGGATGGAATGTGTATATGCAAATATTAAGACGTATTTATTTTTTTGTCAGTAAGGAAGTGAATAAGAGAGCCCGGTTACCATGGTGCCGGTCTTCATCCTAGTGATGGGCGCTCTGATTCGGATGCCTTTCAGCTGCACCACCTCCACCTCCACCTGATCCTGTGAACATCAACCGTGTTAATGATTTTAAACGATATCTAATCTAATCTAAACTTCAGAACATGACGAGAACACCAAGCGAAAAGCATCGAAAATTCGATGCGGAAAAAAAAACGTCGATTCGGAAACGTGGCCTGTTACCTGCGAGATCGCCACCAGTTTGCCGCTTTCCGTATCGACGGCCTGCACGACTCCTGTAACGGTCATGTTGCCCACGGCGACGCCCCGAACCAGACCGATGCTGTTAACGGAGGCGATGTTCGAGTCGCTTAAGGAGAACAGGATATTGGACTGAGGCTGTGGACCTCCTTCTGATGTGATCTGAAGATATATAATAACCTAATCATTTCTGAGGAAGTCACTCACAAGGACAGGAACAACAATTTGTGTTCGGTTCGTATTTGTTAGAAAACTCATCATTTACAGACTCTGTACATAATTACGCATATTAATATTATAGATTCTGTAGGAAACGATGAAACCTCTGGAGCAAAGCTGTCATTCACTGACCTGCATCAACGCCCCGATAATCAGCGTGACTTTTCTCGGGAGCAGCCTGAAAGGTGGGAAAACCTAAACACCAAAAATAACCAAAACGTGTCAACAAAGTGCTTTATTAGGAAAGACGGGCGCAGCGATGCTGTAAAATCCAGAAAGCGGTGAGAGGTGTTACTTCGATTTGTTGTGGTGCAGATGAGATCGTTCTCCCGGCTTTATCGCTCACGACAGCAGAGATACTCGTCTGACCGATCACCAGGCCTTTGACCAGGAACGTCGCCGTGTCCTTCTCGGAGTACTCCGATAAAGGTCTGTTTATTTTTTTAAAATGCAGGGTTTTTTTTTTTTTTAATTACAGCTTTTATTTTCACATAACAGAAAAAAAGTAAAACTAGATATAAATAAGAACGCTAACGATTACAATAGGTGCCTACGCCCCTTCGGTGCTTGGCCCCTAATTATTTATACTCACTGCAGAGACACGATGGATGATGCAGCTTTCAGTTTCAGATTCATATGAGAGAAATATTTGGCAAGAAACGGCTTTTTGTTGTCGTCCAAAACTCGAACGTATGCTCTCACAGACTTCCCGATCTCCACCTAACAATACAGTAATAATAATTATATATTAAAGATATTAATATATATACTTATCTATCATGCACCACAGTCAATTTAACAATAATTCTCAGTAAACAGATAAATCAGTTGTTTTTGTCGCCCCCTCTGGTGAATACAGGAACTGTCCTAGACACTGAGTACTGAACCGTAAACCAGAAGTAGAGTTTATTCACAGCTTTCAGCAGGAGCACCATTTAAAGACGTTTCAGATACAAGAGAGGTCAGAAGATCCCACACGTGGTGAAGATCAGTATCAGATCTCCTCCTCACCTTATCAACCACACGCACGTAAACCTCCAGGATGTCCGACACGTGCACCGTGGCTGTAGCAGGAGCGGGAAAGGTCAAGCAGAGGTCGTGAACCATCACCTGGAGGACACCGGGACGCACCGGAACCACCTGGAGGACGTTAGAGAGCATGAGAGGTCCAGATGGACTCCATGGAAATGTCATTACAGGTCTATGTTCTACAGAAAAAAGTAATCAATGTTAATGTGTTCTTTAAAACATAAAAAAAGCTAAGATTTTAAACCCCAGAAACGTCTGACATAAAAATTTGGATTATGTGAAAGAGATGAAACCCAGATGCTTAGAGACGGCAGTATCAGTATCGTCACGTTCTGGGGCAGAAGATAAACCCACCTCAGCAGTTCCCTGAGACTCCTGAAACTCCACGTCAGCGATTCCCCGAACGCTCGTATTGATGAAGAAATAACCCGAGCCTTCTCGCAGCGTGAGCTCGGCCTGACACACGACAACATAATTCATTCGTCAATTAATGAGAGAAATTAAAAAAGGGAAACATATCCGTTCAAAATCGATAAAGAAACCAAAAAAATTCAGAACGAACAAGAGAACACAGAACAACGAGCAAAAGAAGGAGAATTTACAGAACTAGAATAAATGGTTCAGCATAAAGAAAAGTAAAAAAAAAAGAAAAAAGGACATTAGAATAAGAAAAAGTTGATAATAGTTGAATTTTATATATATATATATATATATATATATATATATATATATATATATATATATATATATATATATATATATGTGTGTGTGTGTGTGTGTGTGTATTATATATGTACTACAGTGATGATAAATGTGGTAAATGATTAATTAAAAAAGAAGGGAAAAGGACGGAAAGAAGTGAGAGTAAGGAAAAAAACTAAAGAAAGCAAATGACTACAGATTAATCCACATGACTAGGTGTATGTAGGTACCAAGAGTGTACACAGGGGCACTTAGGGTCGCACAGGGGCGCTGAGAGGGCATATTCGGGCACTGGGGGGTACACGAGGGTACTAAGGGGCACCGAGAGGGAGCACAGGGGTACTGAGGGGTATATACGAGCACTGAGAGGGCGCACAGGGGCACTGAGAGGGCGCACAGGGGCACTGAGAGGGCGCACAGGGGCACTGAGGAGCACAGACAGGGCGTACGGGGGTACTGAGGGGCATATTCGAGCACTGAGAGGACGTTCAGGGGCACCGAGAGAGTGCACGGGGCACTAAGGACTGTAAGTGGCACTGATGGGTATATGTGGCCAATGAGGGGCACTGAGAAGTCTGGAGAAGGAGGTGTTGTGTGGAGTGTAACACTTACCCGCACATCTGGGTGATTGTAAATGGAGACAGACTGTGGGGTCACAGCCACATCCTCAACCAACAGGAGATCCAGTGTAGCAGAGACCATCGTCAGAGGCTCAAACTGGGAGGGGGTTGGGGGCGTGAGCGAGAGAGAGAGAGAGAGAGAGAGAGAGAGAGAGAGAGAGAGAGAGAGAGATTAATTCAGCCTGGTCCGAAACCCCTGGTCACTACACAGTGCAGTTTATTCAGGTTTGGATGAATTAGCGCATGTGAGTTCTAACTAACAACTTCCTCAGCTAAATGATGCAGGCTGAGATGTTATCAACACCGAGGGTTAAGGGTTTATTAATGAGTGAACGTGTAATAAAGCCGCAGTAATGCAGTGATGTGGATGGAACTCTGCAGCAGATGAGGGTGTTTGCGTGACACTAGCTCCCCTCTGCACCTTCACTGCTTCTGCGGCTTTCTGGAAACTCTAACGTCTTCAATTTGTTTTTTCTCGTTGTTAGCCGTTGCCGATAGCAACCAATGAGATGAGGAGGTCTGATCGCGTGTCTGCGGTGACAAAACACCACTACACACACGAACACGCACACACCTCTTCCTCCTCAGCTTTAAAGGAAATGAAACCAGGCTGATGTAGAGCAGCGAGAAGGAAGCTGAAGTGTGTGTGTGGGTGTGTAACTACAGACTGATGATTGAGAAACATGCACGCACACACACACTTACCCCAGGCAGAACAGCCGCTTTCTCCAGGTGAGACGTCTGGTAGCCCAGCGCACTCACAGTGATGGCTGCCACGCCAGACTCGTGATGAACAAACACCGTCTGACGTCCTGCACGTGAAAAACAACACGCTTTAACACACACACACACACACGATTAATAAACATTTTATTATGGGAACAAAGCAAAGAATGATGGAAGTACGAAAGAAAAAAATAAAGAACAAGGAAAAGGTAAAAGCATGTGAAAAAGAAAAGAGATGATAAGAGACAGAAAGAAAAACGGACACAGAAAGAAAAAGACAGAAAGACAGGAAGAAATATTAAATGAAAAAAAAATTAAAGAATGAAGAGTAAGGAGTGAAAAAGAGGAATGGAGTTTATATTACTGTGAGGTGCAGTGTAGAGAACAGGAGAACCCGCGGTACCGTGGAGTTTATATTACTGTGAGGTTGAGTGTAGAGAACAGGAGAACCCGCGGTACCGTGGAGTTTATATTACTGAGGTGGAGTGTAGAGAACAGGAGAACCCGTGGTACCGTGGAGTTTATATTACTGTGAGGTGGAGTGTAGAGAACAGGAGAACCCGCGGTACCGTGGAGTTTATATTACTGTGAGGTGCAGTGTAGAGAACAGGAGAACCCGCGGTACCGTGGAGTTTATATTACTGTGAGGTGGAGTGTAGAGAACAGGAGAACCCGCGGTACTGTGGAGTTTATATTACTGAGGTGCAGTGTAGAGAACAGGAGAACCCGCGGTACCGTGGAGTTTATATTACTGAGGTGCAGTGTAGAGAACAGGAGAACCCGCGGTACCGTGGAGTTTATATTACTGTGAGGTGCAG
>NC_030430.2:25697726-25732726 GCF_001660625.3 Ictalurus punctatus
TCGGTTCCTCTCTGATCGCAGGAGATGAAAAGTGCGGATAAGAACACGATAGATAACTCCTTAAAACACACACACACACACACACACACCTGATCGACGACGGCCCTCAGCATCCCCTCGATGACCGTCTGTCCGTTCTTCAGCGCTTTCACGCGGTGGTACGATCCGTTCAGGGACGACTCCAGAACCACGAAGAACTCTTTAGGGAAGGTGGGTTCTATCCGGATGTTCTGTTACAACACCACGTGCGTAAAAATAACAAAAATCTTACAGATAAAAGTAACTCAGTGGGTCTGTAACGTCTGTGTTAGGTACAAGTAAATAATCCAAACAATCGTTCCTCTAAAACTACAGCAAGCGAGGGTGCCGATATATATTTACAATTTTAACTTACATCCGATAGATAAATCTTGTTGCTGGACTTGTCGAACACTTCAATGAAGATCTCGTAGGTTCTCCCGGTCTCCAGAACCCAGCGTTCTCCGGGGTTTATCTTAAACACTAATGCAAAACAACACAAATTATACTACTACTACTACTACTACTACTAATAATAATAATAATAATAATAATAATAATAATAATAATAATTTTAAAAAGCTAAATCAGAATGTAAATGTTTTTAATTAGCATATTACAGTAATAAGAGAAAGAAGATGAAAAAAGGAAGAATAAAAAACATTTAATTTCAACGTAGAATAAGTAAAGAATAATAAATTAAAGATTTTTTAAAAAATTTAGACTTTGAAAAGAAATTACTGAACTGAGATAATATATTATCTCATATATTATAATATATATAATATATATATTATAATATATTATTCACGTGATTAAATACAGTTTTTCTTTTCTCTCAAAATATTAAACATTATATATTAATATTTGTGTAATATTAAGAGTAATATTATGTGCCTCAATTTTTTAATGAAAAAAAAGTCTTCTAAATGAATAAAAGATGAAGTGCAGTATGTGATTTAAACTTTCATTTCGATCGAAAAAATTACATACCAAGAGTTGAAATTTGGAATATCACATAAAAATTTAAGATGCTTAAAAATATATATAAATATATATAACTATATATACACACACACATACACACACATTTTATTTTTTACAATTTTACATTTACAAAACTTTCTTAAATTCATGTTAGAATAAATGAATGTTGAAATTTTAAACAAAGGAATATCAAATTTCGTTTCACACAGGATCACAGCTGAAAATAAAATGTGATACACCTAAATCACTTAAATACTAATTCTTTTTTTATTTCAAATGCATTTATACAAATCATTTATTTAAAAAAAATCGAGGCAGAGAAATCCAGATGTCAACTTCAGGAACTCTTTGTGCGGTTTTCTGGCACAAGGTGAATTCCATACACAATAAAAATCTGATTTGAACAGTAGAGTGTGTGTTAATCTATAAATGAAGAAAGTAAGGAGAGCGCCGTACTGACCGAGGTACCCGGGTTCCACTACGTACAGCGTGCTGTTTGGAAGCCGGGATGCTCCCTTCATCCCCAGAGCTCAACACTGAGTTAAGGTGCGATCAACGAGTCTCGTTAACACCTAAACACCGTGTGCGGGAAATCGTCTCAACGATCTTTAACTAAAGCCACAGAGAAATGAGCTGCAAACGAAATAAAGCCACGTTACATCAGAAATCAGTTGAACTATTTAAAAAACAAAAATAGCAGTTAAAATTTCTAATCTCAAACACACACCTATAAACAAATAATACTTAATAATAAGTCATTTAGTTAAAAAAAATAAAACGTTTTTTAAAAAAAAGTTAAAGTAATTTTTCAGGATTGAAACAAAGACTTTCTTAGCAAATTACCCATTAAATATATTTGTGGGCGGGGCTACACATGAGCTCAGTTAGTGATGTCACAAAATAAAATAACTGTGGCGCGATCAAGGACGACACCCTGCTTAGCTACCTAGCTAGCTAGCTTAAGTAATGCTAGCCAGGAACTGATGGAAGTCGTCATGGTAACGTAAAGAGAATATAAATCGAGACTTTGAAATCCCGGTCATGTGACTAACATGCGCTAGTTAGCCAACGGGCTAGCTAGGCTAGCTAACATTAGTGATATCAAGCTATTCGGAATTTCATTGAAATTCCAAATTTGCATATTCATGTATATTCATAGCTCCTTACGTTTGTACTAAGGATAAAGGAGTGCTGAGGTTACAAAAAACGAATTATGCTACAAAAATTATTTTGAATTTATTTTTTTGTTTATACTCGAGCTCGCTGGTCGTCACGTCCTTCTTCAGCTAATCACAAGGACAACGCTGAGCTGAAGAGAACCCGAACGTCATTGTGAGTGAGCTGTTACCATGGAAACGACAGGAATTATCTTCTAGGAAAACGTTCCGTACGTTAATCGATAAGAAAGTGTACGTGCAAGCTGTTATAGCGACACGTTCACGTGTCGAGTGACGCATCTGCCGTTTTTTATTGGCCGGAAATAATAACTGGCGTATTTCTGAGTGAACTCAGGCAGGGCGTGTAAAAGCGTGTGTGTGGCGTGAAGGATACTCTTGTGATCCAGGACGATGTTGGTTTGCCCGTGCTGAAGGGCGAGGACCGTGGAGGTTCCGGGATCGAGCTCGGCCACCGCAGAATACGGATCTCCTCCAGGAGCGACGATGCTGTTCTTCAGCTGGAGCTCGTACTGGTCACACGGCATGGAGAGGTCTGAGACACGAACCAAACCTCATCAGACATCATCAAACATCACCAAGGCCTTCAAACACACCGCTTCGTCTCTATAACACAGACCTGTGATCTTTCCTTGACGGATTTTCTGCACCTTGTACTTGATGGAGGTTCTGGCGAGCAGGTAGACGTCGTAGGCGGGACTCAGGAGGATGTTCTCCAGAATCAGCAGTTGCACCTCAGCAGCTCCAACATGCTGTAGAACACAGAGAAACATCAGAGGAACATCATCCAGCTATTTATTGCACTGTTGCAAAGTCAAGTGTATTTATTTGCAATACAAACATACACTGACCTGCAGCGTTTAAACAAATATTAAAAAGGAATAAAATAAATATTAGAAGGCTGTCCTTATGCAGCCTTCTGTGGATCATAAAAGGAATTATATTCCTCAAATACTATTTATATTTTATAAATTTTATAATATTTAAATATTCAAAGGCAAAAAAATGTTTCAGGGATCAAAATAAACGTATGTCACTCTGGGCTTTATTTATTTATTTTCCTATTTCTATGTGTTTTTTTTTAAAATTATTATTATCCATCAGGTTGCAAATGGAATATGAAAAAAATTATAATCATATTACAAAAAAAAGTGATATTAAATTGATTTTTATTGAATTTGTTTTGCTTCCTGTGGCTGAACCTCACTGTGTGTAGGAGGCTTAAATTAAAATACATTTTTTTTTAAATAAATAAAAAGTAAAAACATGTTTTAAATGTAATTAAAAACATAGCTCTACTGCTAATTATTGTTGAGTTAACGAGGCAGACTCCTTAATATTCATTACAGACTCATTAATATTCATTGTTGAGTCACTGATGGTCGTTCCAGACCCAACAATATGAACTATACACTCACTATTCATTACACTCATTAATATTCACTACAGACTCATTAATATTCATCACACTCATTAATATTCATTGTTGAGTCACTGATGGTCATTCCAGACCCAACATTATTAACTATACACTTAATGTTCATTACAGACTCATTAATATTCCTTACATACTCATTAATATTCATTACAGACTCATTAAAGGCACATTAATAGACACAACCTATTCAACAATATTCATTACATTAGCATTAATATTCATTATAGGCTCATTAATATTCACTGCAGATCCTACAGTATTCATTACAGACACATTCTTACTCATTGTTGATTCAGTGATGGTCATTATAGACTCAATATTAACTTATTAATATTCATTACAGAAGTATTAATACTCATTAATAGTCACTATAGGTTCAAGGATACTAGTTGTAAACCAAGATTAATATTCAATATTGAATTAGTATTCAAATTAATGCGCTTTAACTGAGAAAGAGAGCCACAGTATCATTTTGGATTCAATTATTGTTTGCTTAAAAAGCATCTTATATTCGACAGTAACAAACTGTTTATTGTCGGTTACCGAATGAAGAAATAACGCAGATCCAGCTCTACCGAATTAGATCTTTTTACTGAACTAGATCTTGGAGAGGGAACGCGTGTACCGTGTACAGAGGCTCCTGGATTTTAGCTTTCAGTTTCGCGTGGCCAGTTTTAATCCCAGACACCAGGATGATATCTCCCTGCTTCCCGACTCGCTCCATCTCCGAGATGTGCACCGGCGGCGTGTAGGTCGACTCGGAGAACTTCAGAACTCTGAGGGGACAAAACCCCGTTCACATTAGCGGCTATTAAGTAAATAATAAACACTGTGTGAGGTCATGGGCTCGTCTTCTGTTTTATTCCACTTTCAACTAAACAACAACATCTGGAGCATGGAGATGAAGATTTGAGTTAACGAGTGTGTGTGTGTGTGTGTGTGTTACCGTAACGAGCTGTAAGTATCGGGGAACGTGGCCGTCTCTGTGCCCTTCACGAGGCTCCAGTCGAACACCAGACCAGCCAGCGTACTGAACGTGTTTCCTGCACAGACACCAAATATAAAACAACTAAAAACAAAAACACGCAGAACACACACAGCCGAGAGAAGGATTTCACTCCAGGGCCGAGAGATGAGACAAAACGACAGAATAACCACCGTCTCATTCACAACACTCATCACCGTTATACTCTTCATTATTCATCAATAACTCATTACTCATTCAACTAATTATACATAAACTGATGTGTAACAAACACATTAGGGGGTTTTCTTTTTTTATATCTGAAATGTCTGAAATGTACCAAAAAAAAAAAAACATACAGATGTAATAAAAATATTTCACCTGAAAAGATCTATTTAATAAAATAACATTTAAAAATGTAATAAAAACAAAATGAAAAAAAAAGTTATATATAAAATCACTGAAAAGTCAGAAGTTCTGTAAGTTTACCATTTAAAAAAATGAAGAACAAAATTAAAATCAGCAGCTGCTTCCAACCGGTTTGTAATTATTTAAAATTATATTTTAAAATGTAATAAAACGATATTAAAAACTAGGGGGGAAAAAATGTACTGAAAGAGAATTATTTTTATTTTACAATTAATTATAAGACCAGCAGCTGCTTCAAAATCATTTTCTAAAAATTATTTAGACAAAGATTTAGAAACGTCATAAAAACGTAAACAATACAGAACATTTGTTTCTCGGTGAAAAAACATGAAGTTTATGATTTTAAAAGATTAAGCGCAGTATGTTAAGACCAGCAGCTGCTTCTAGTCGGTCTGTAATCAATTTTAAAACATATATATGGTTAATTAAAAAAGGTTGTTAAAATTCCACTGGAAATGACAAATTTATATTGATTTTTATATTTATTGCTTTTATATACTCATCACTGAGAAAAATATAGATGTCTAATACAAAGATATCTATAATATCTCAGAAAGGTGAACTGGGAGATTATCCATCACAAATGTTTATAATATTGTTATTGACATCATCATCATCTTCATCATCATCATCATCACATCGTCCAGTTCATCTTCATCATCATCACTTACTCTCACTTCACATCAAACCTCTTAAAACATTCGTCTCCTTATTTCATTTCCTGAACACAATCATGTCTTAAGCCAAAATAAGTAAAAGTGCTAATGCACATGGACACACACACACACACACACACCAGACTGGCTAAACAGGTAGGTGTGTGTGTATGTGATTGTTTGCAGTAATGCCTGTGGGCTTGTTAGTGTTGTTTTAAGCAGAGTAATGAGTTTTTGTTCTCTCTCTCACACACACACACACACACACACACACACACCCTGTCTCTGAACAGCAGTGTAGTAAATCCAAATCATACAGCTCATTGATCACTGCCGAATCACACAAAAGCTCACACACACACCTTGAGGCTTCAGCTAAAGAACACTCGCTTCAGGTCAGACTTTTACACACGCCTCCCTTCGATCACTGGGTGACGTGATGGTATAATAAGGACATTGTGATGAATCACATCCTCATGCACGCTTGTGAGATCTCATTGTTAGACATGTGTTTATTAAAGAAAGTCCATTTGAAGCTGAGAAAAGTGGGAAAATCTATCTATCAGAGGCAGTGCAGAAACAGCGGCTATATCCAATACGACAATCTGGACTGTCCTGAAAAAGAAAGAAACCCCTGGGGTACTGAGGAACAGACACCGAGCGGGTCGGATGAGGGAAAACAACAACAGGTGATGACAGAAACATTGTGAGAGCTGTGAAGAGAAACCCCAAAACAACAGACGGTGACATCAACAACCTCCACAGGACAGGGTGAAGGTCTCACAGTCCAACGCTCGGAGAAGACTTCGAGAGCAGAAATATAGAGGACACACCACAAGATGGAAACCGCTCATCAGCAGTGAGAATCAGAAACCCAGACTGGAATTCACAAAGAATACAGAGATGATCCACAAACGTTCTGGAACCGAGATGAACCTCTACTAAAGTGATGGAAAGACCAAAGTGTGAAGAAAGAACGGATCTGCTCACGATCCAGAACATACGAGCTGATCTGTGGAACATGGTGGAGGAAGTGTCATGGCTTGGGCTTGCACGGCTGCTTCTGGAACATTCTCACTGATCTTTATTGATGAACTCATGGTGGAGCAGCAGAATGAATTCAGAAGTTTACAGGAACATCCTGTCTGATAATTTACAGAGAAACGCATCCGAATGAATCAGGAGGAACTTCATCACGCAGCGAGACAACGACCCAAAACACACTTCCACCTCGACACAGGACTTCATCAGGGGGAAAGTGGAAGGTTTTAGACTGGACACGTCCATCACCGGACCTTCACCCAACTGATCAGCGTCTCACCTCCTGAACAGGAGACTGAAGGGAGAAACCCCCACGAAACAAACAACTACTGACAGAAGCTGCAGGAGAAACCTGGAGAAGCTTCACAGAAGAAGAAACCAGCAGTTTGGTGTCGGTGAGTCGCAGGAGTGATGCAGTTACTGCGAGTAAAGGAAACGCAACCGAATATGACCTGTTATTTACTTCAAGACTGATCTGTTCCGATACTTTTGCTCATCTCATTTCCATCTTTTGATCTCAAACCCAGATGTCTTTTGTGTACAGCACAAACTAATGAATTGGCCTCGCTGTTACGCTGAACACTGTCTATTTCTCAGTTATTTGTGCGTGTGTGTGTGTGTAAAAGTTTGTGCCCCCCACCCTCTGAATCCAGCGCATGGATCATCAGCTCCAGGGGCGAGTCCTCCAGGTGGAGCTCCCGTGTGGTGGAGACAATCTGAATCTCGCTGATGACGTCCACGATGGCGTCGCAGCGTAACACCTGCCCCGTCACTGAAACACACCGGAGCGTTTTAAGAATAAATAAATAATAACCAAACAAACAATCTATACTTTAGTAGAGACTCGTGTTTGCTCACCGACGTCCTCGGCTAGAATAATACTGGTGAGGCGCGAGAGCTGAGTGGAGCGAGCCTGAAGCACGGCTCTCTGAGAACACTGACGCTCGTCCACGTCTATGGACTCGACACTCGCCACCTCGGGTCTGTTCGACGACCTGCACGCGCACGCACACACACACGCACGAACACAAAACCAGACAAATAATCAATGTGTTGCTGTTCTAGTAAAATAGTTATAGTACAGAGTGACGGGGCGGTGTGATGAAGCTACAGCAAGAATCTATTCATATAGATGAAACAAAATGGCGGTTTTACTGTTTATCATTTTATATAACTTGACAGCGTATGTATTTCATACATCAGTGCGTGATCAGTGTTTCAGTGACGCAGGAAGTGAGGTGTGACACGCAGTCGCCCACAGGATCATGAAACCAGTCAGTATTTCCTCACGTTGCAGGTTTCAGGTGTTCAGAGAACATTAAATAAACATGGAGGTGATACAGGGGACTAGACCGAGCTTTTGTCTTTTCTGCTGTGTGTGTGTGTTTTTAATTATTAATGATTCCACACAATTGTTCATGAAGTGTACGTCACTTCCTCTTTACCATCTGTAGCAGCCTTCAGTGGCCTCCAGAGTGAAGTTGATCTTGGTGCTCCTGGCCAGAGGGAGCAGGACTTTGGGGATGTTGAGTTTAGCAGCCTGGCTATGAGAAAAGCAACCGGAAGTCAGGAGCAGCAGCAGGAACACACACCGGAACCTGAGTTCTTCCATCAGGGTTCCGTTTCATTCACTTCAGTCTGATGAGGAGGAATAATTCAGCTCCACTTCAAAGATCTACAACAGAGATAGAGGAGAGATATTTTTAAATGAATAAATAAATCTATAAATAAATAAATAAATAAACACACAAAAAGCGGGAGTGAAAAACACTAAAATATCACTGTGACCCCCAGCGCGCGCAGCGCGCGCAGCTCGTGCAGCCTCGGCATGACTTTTAACGGTCACTCACGCGCTCTCTCGCGCGCGCTGCATAACGTTCACATATTCACCTCAGCGCGTGATCACTGAACTACACACACACTTAACTACCCAAAAGGCCGAGTTTAATTATCTAGTTAATGTTACTAACACACACACACACACTCACTCTCACTTCTTCACCACTGCAGTCGCGTGGAAATACCCGCCATCGCGTTGCTTTGCCCACCACAAAACGCGGATGCGGTGTATTCTGGGAAATGTAGGCCGCCATTCAAACCTCCACTGCATCCCAAAATGGCGCCTACTGCCTTAATAATGTATAAAAGTAGCAGCCCATGAGCCCTATATAGTGCACTAGATGACCTATACAACGCGATTTGGTATTTATAGAGATTTGAAAGACTTCCGCTTCCCTGCCTTAAAGGCACAGAGTCGTATTTATTGAACTTTATTTGAAAGGTTTTTTTTTTATTATTTATTTGAAACTTTCTCTTTCCGTTCACTGAGGGCAAATATTTTATTTATTTACTTTCTGTTTCTGTCATTTATGAATGTCGCAATCATGTAGAGATATTTATAACTCTACACGCAAACAGATGTGATTCTTAAACTGCTGTTCGAAATTGGGGGGGGGGGGGGGGGGGGGGTAAATAATATTTAATTAAATTCTCCATTATCATTTAAAAAAACAAAAACAAAAAACTAAAATAGTTTAATCATCAAGGCATGCATTGTGTTAAGGTTCATAAATGTTCCTTCACTGTCACGAGGTCGAAACGTGTATGTTAAGATATTATTAATAATAAAATGTATATATTTTTAATAAAATAATTATATCAGATTCAAAAATTTGTATCTTCCTAGGTGTGATATAAATATTCTGTAATAATCTGTTAACTACACCAGCTGCTGTGTAAAGCACTTTGGAAATGTTAAACATATTTAACGTAATACTGTATATTATGATTATGATTATGAGTCTTTATTAATCACATATACATACACACAGTGAAATCCTGTTCTTCACATCCAGCCTGTCAGGAAACTGGGGTCAGAGCGCAGGGTCAGCCATGATACAGCGCCCCCTGGAGCAGTAAGGGTTAAGGGCTTTGCTCAAGGGCCCAACAGTGGCATCTTGGCAGTGCTGGGGATTGAACCCCCGACCTTCCGATCAGTAACCCAGAGCCTTAATCTAAGTATATACTGTCTCTAAAACAGCTATGATAGACACCATGTGCCTTTTGAAAGAAATGCAGACACAGTGACGCAACTGAGGACTGAGTACGTTCAGATCTGTTCAGTTTCAAATTCCCCCAAAATTCTACATCACCGCAGTCAGTAACTGTCTTTCCAAAAAGTCTTTTTCGATGGTGACGGAGCTGGATGCTGACAAAAATCATCACAAATTCATCTTTTTAGATGAGGCAGGCTTCAACCTGGCCAAGACAGTGGGTGCGTCTCATTTCTTATTTGCTCATCCTTGTTTCCTTTCCTTGCGTCTTAGCTCCACCCCTTAGGATGCGAGGGAAGGATTCAAGGATGAGATGTGAGGAGCGAGGAACCGAGGCAAGTCGAATGCAATAACCTCGCTCTCTCGGGCGTCTCTTCGACGCGACGTCGCTTAATGTTGAGTGTGCTCAGATGGCTGACGTCGCTGCTCTTCAGGGACCTGCCGGACTGTTGTTGGAGTTCAGTTGATAAAAACATTCTTAATGAAGCAAAATGCACTGAAATGTCTGAGTTGTTCAACAATGAATTCACGAACACTACATAAATGATCACATCTTCTGCGCAGCTTTGATATATCCAAACATGCAAGGATGGATTCATTACAATTCTTATTGTAAGCATATTATTAGGGGAATTTATCTTGTGCGTGCGTCCGGTTTTTCGACAAGAAACACTTCCTGTGTAAGCATCCAAGGAGGAGAGGTTGGAATTTCACTGTCCAGCGAGCAAGCATCCAAGCACCTGGACAACGTGGGGTATACGTCACCATGTGTGTGGCGATATCGGAAGATGTTGTAGTGGGACGCGGACCTCGTCTTGGATCGTATAATGCAGCTCTCATTGTAACCTTCCTCGATGAGCTAAATCACGCCTGTGGAACTGGTGGTGTGACCGACTGTACCGTACGTACGTCACTGTATGGGATAACTCCAGCTTCCGTCATGCTCAGACGGTGTTTCCCACCCTGCATTTTCCCCCACACTCTCCTTTCCTTCCCCCGATTGAGGAACTTTTCTCCACATGGACGTGGAATGTATATGATCGGCATCCTCACGAACAAGTCGCCCTTCTCCAGGCCATGGATGACACACACAATGACATCACTTCAGCCGGTGTGAGGCCTGGATTCGTCATGCCCGAAGATTCTTCCCAAGAAGTTTGGCTAAAGAAAACACACATCCATTGTGATGTGGATGAGAACCTGTGGCCAAATCCACAAGACGGGGTTGATGGAAATATAGAAGTACAGTAAGCCAGGGGTTCCCAAACTTTTCCAGGGCAAGGCCCCCAAATGGCATTAACATTTTACCGAGGCCCCCCTTTTGCAAGATGTCTTTAAAACACATTAAAAATACAGACTTCTGAATATATCCCCCTTTTCTTTTTTTTTTATTAATAATTACATCTTTACATTACATTAGGAATTGATTGATTGTGTGTGTGTGTGTGTGTGTGTGTGTGTGTGTGTGTGTGTGTGTGGTTGTCTGAGAGTGAGAAAGAGGAAACATACTAGTGGGAGGGATGGGCACACCAAATCGTTAAGGCCCCCCGGGCGCCCCCTGGCGGCCCTCAAGGGGGCTGCGGCCCCCCTTTGGAAAATCACTGCAGTAAGCAACCCTTTGTTTTGCTTTTCGCAGTAATCCAGGCAAGGAACACGGAAGATGTTTTACTGTACTGTCGTTTTTATCATTTTCTTTTGTAGCTTATTATTTTTTGCTTTGATTCAAAGAAACATATGTTGTGATTGGATGGTATTTCATAAATAAAACCGATACATTTGTTCATTAATTCCACCGTGTCTGTAGTATTCTCTCTACTAGTCCCTTTACAGTGGTGTATTTATGTGTACCATAATGAATCATGCATCACATATTTTGTACTACAGTATTTAATGATTGTACGAACAAAGAACTGTAAAGAATGGAATAGTTGAATGTGTGTGTGTGTGTGTGTGTGTGTTTGAGTGAACATGGACCTCATGGATGAGTGAACGTGGGTGGGTGGGTGTACATGTGTGTGAGAAAGTGTGTGTGTGTGGAAGGTGATGTAAGAAGTTGGAAAGCATTGAAATGAGTTCAGTGAAGTGCTTGTGACTCAGAAGGACTTGACGTAAGAGCTGACCTCATGGATGAGGAGCTGGAGCAGGGGGATGAATAATTTATACCCGTTTCTTATTTCCCACAAATCTGACTCAGACCCGTTCAAATCCAAACAAATGACACAAAAAATACGATGACATAAACTGATAAGAAATAAGCGTACCCTTTCAGTAGTGCTCATTTCAGGTTTCGGATCCCCCCCCCCCCCTCCGCCCCCTTTCAGGACCTTCCTTCATATTATTTAATAAATTATACCGAAAAATAAGGAACACGGATATTCAGATTGTCCAGTCGAACAATTACAGAAATGAACCGCTAACAATAAATAAATAAATAAATAAATAAATAGAATTCTCATAACTACACCCCCCCCCCCCACACACACACACACTTTTCCACTGAAATCCAATCTGAATTCCAATCTCTCCCTGGCCCAAGCAGTCATCCCGTCCTGCCTAAAATCAGCCACAATCATCCCAGTGCCAAAGAAGTCGCCCACAGGTTCTCCACAGGGCTGTGTGCTGAGCCCCCTCCTGTACTGTCTCTACACATACGACTGTAGTCCAGTCCACAACAATAATCTTATCATCAAGTTCGCTGACGACACCACAGTGGTCGGACTCATCTCAAAAGGAGAGGAGGTAGCCTACAGAGAGGAAGTCCTAAACTTGGCAGCCTGGTGTTCAAAGAACAATCTGACTCTAAACACCAAGAAAACCAAGGAACTTATTGTAGACTTCAGAAAACACAACACGGAGCTGGCCCCCCTCTTCATCAATGGGGAGTGTGTGGAGAAGGTCCACACCGTCCGGTTTCTTGGCGTCCTTATCTCTGCAGACATCTCCTGGACGGACAACATCACAGCGGTTATCAAGAAGGCTCAAACGCGGCTACACTTCCTGAGGGTTCTCAGGAAGTACAATCTGGACTCCAATCTGCTGCTGATCTTCTACCGCTCGTCCGTCGAGAGCTTGCTGACATACTGTATCACGGTGTGGTACGGTAGCTGCACCGCAGCAGACAGGGAGAGGCTTCAGAGGGTAGTAAGAGCAGCACAGAAGATCATTGGCTGCCCTCTGCCCTCCCTGATGGATATTTACACTTCCTGTTGCCTCAGCAGAAGAAAAACCATCATTAAGGACAGTTCTCACCCTGGCTTTGATCTGTTCAATCTGTTGCCCTCAGGGAGACGTTACAGGTGCATCAAAACAAGGACTAACAGATTTAAGAATAGTTTCTTCCCCCAAAAGCTATTACCATTATAAACACATACATGTAAGGAGTTCACAGCATATGTATATAGTGTCTCAAAACTGTGCATCTCATAGTACCTCCCCCATCCACCCCAATATCTTGTTTATTTATCTGTTTATTTATCTGTTTATTCTTCTTGTTTATTCTATGTACATGTTGGCACGGAACAAAAAAAGGAGTGGCTCTTAATTTCATTGTACATGTGTATAGTGACAATAAAAGGCATTCATTACAAATGGATTTAACTTACACAATATGTCTAACATGTGAAAGTGCAAAATATATTTTATTGTGACCCCAATCTGACTCGAGGTCCTTCTCCGCGAGTTCTGTGAGACTGAAGAGCAGTTCAAGAGATCTGCACTCAGTCGAGCCTTTCCAGTACGCCTAGGGTTGTTATTCTGTCCGGAAGTAAAGATCAGCCCCCAAGGTACTGCACACGCACAGAGGTTTTCTTCAAGGATTGCTCTGTATTTGGCTCCATCCATCTCCCGCTCAATACTACCCAGTTTGTCTGCTGAAATGGAAAGCATTGCCTCAACGCGATGCAGCCACCGCCGTGCTTCACAGTGGGGGCGATGTTCTTAGGGTGCTGAGTAATGAAGGGTTTGTTCCAAGACCAACATCTGATTTATTTATTTATTTTATCTCGTCAAACCGCAGAATCTTCTTTGGCACGTGTTTCCCGAGCCTCCACGTTATCCCGTATTACGGTAATATCTTCTGCAGATTCGTGACGTTTAAGTGATTCCAATGAAGTCCATTTCAGTTCCGGCTTGTAACACTGGAAAAGAAGGAGAAGAACATAAAACAACGGATTCTAGAAGATTGCGTTTAGAAGATTTGCATGAAAGAAGCTCTTCCTGAGACACAACACACAGGACACAGCTCCTGAACTTCTCCAAGCCTCCCTGGAGCTTCTGTCGTAGTTTTGTGGTCAGATGAAGACACACTTCAGGCCATGAAGAGAGCTGAATACAGATTAAAGCTCCCGAATCTGCTGTAAAACCTGGAGGTGATGCTTTCCGTGATGCTTTGAGGCTGTTGAGGACTTTGTAAATTCTCCTATACAGTAAGTACCAGGATATTGGAATTCAACGCCTAGTTGCCTCTGCCAGGAGGTTAAGACGTCGCCATCGATGGAGCTTTTAACAAGAAGCTTTTACTTTGCGTGGGCGTGATCTCCGACCTTTAAGGGTTAACAAACATTTACACGAGCAACATGGAATTCCCCAAAAGGTTCTTTGGATCGTTAAGGGTTTATAGCGTCCACAAAAGAGTTCGACTTGGAATCACTTCTGAAAAGGAACGTTCTCCGGTCATCCCTTTGGATGGTACCGTTAAACGTTTCTGTCATGTAACACAGTATAGAACACTTTTACGAGGCCTTTATACAAAAAAAAAAAAAAATCCTTAAAGAACCACTGAAGAACCTTTTTTTTTAAGTAAGGGTGTACCAAGAACTAAGAGCGTTCTGTCACTGCAGTGACACCGTACTGGTCGTGTAAATGTAAAAAGGGTTCTTTAAGGGTTCCATGGATAAATAAGGCCTCCTCATAGGTTTCTACCCTGGGTTACAATATAAAAACACTGTTGTAGAGTTCTACATAGAACCTTTAAGGGTTCCTGCAGAGGGACAACCCCTCTACAAACTAGTAGTGTTTCCTATCAGAGATGATTCCAAGAAGAACCCTTTTATCAGTGCTACTGTATGATCTCTTAATTAATCCCATAAGGAACCTTTGATCTGAAGAACTCTTTGATCTAAGAGCGCACCAAGTAGGAATGTTTCGCCACAGCCGCGACACTGTGTGAAGTAAATATCTTCAACCGTTGAAGTAAAAAGGGTTCTTCAGTAGGGTTGGATAAACAAGGCCTCCTCAAAGGGTTCTACCGCTGTAGAGTTCTACTGAGGGACGGCCGAGGAGAACCCTTGGAGAACTCTTTGTTCGAATGTGTTGGTTGTGTAAGTGTGCGATCATTTGATCAGTGACGGGAGAGCAACAGGATTTGTTGTAAAAGTTCTTATACATTTTTACGTTTTGTCTGCGAGTCGTCTGGTTCTAAAGACGTGTTGTAATGTTTATGTGCGAATCCGGTTAAAAAGTCGCACAAAAACCTTTCAAGAAACCAGTTAAAGAAGATCTGAGAAGCTTTTAGAAGCCACATCTGTTCGGAGCTCTGGAGCCCTGTTATCTCATTTTATTAAAATATTTCACCCTGGAGCGAGGAACAGTTCAGGAACCACCACGTTTACCACACACTAGTAATTCACCTAAAGTCAGGTAAAAACTTACACACACACATACACACACACACACACACACAGAGAGAGAATTCACGTGTTGAAGCTTTCTTTAACCTTCGCTGAAGCTTCCCTCTGTGAGACGTGTACATCTTTAACTTCGACGTGAACGTGTGCATTTAGATGATGATTTTAAGTAAATACACACACGTGTTTTTTAATAAGACAAAAAAAAAAAAAAAAACGCAGCTTGTCGTGTTACCGAGAAACCGCAAAAGGAGCGTAAACCCCTCCGTCCCGGAGATGTCGGAAAACTTCAAGTTTACAGCAGTTACCTCTGACACTGGAGACTCCTTCCGTAAAGGTTAACCAGGAAAACAACGTTTTAATCCGTTTACCCGTGGAGCGTGATAAAGTCCCTGTGAACGATCTGTCGCTATACAAACGACAACGTATTAGAACGAGCGCATTGATATAAAGTTTTCTACTTTATAAAAAGATTAATCAGCACCTTCTGACCAATCAGAAGGCAGAATTCAGAAATTAACAGCGAAATTAAAGCTGTAATGAATCTCCGTGAATCAATAGAATCGAATCTCGAGCAGTTCGATTCATTAAACCGGAATCACCTTTCTGGAGTCGATTCCGTTTGAAAGAGTCGGCGAAGTGACTCGGAGTGAGCACTGCGTGCGCGCGCGCGCGTGTGTGTGCGTGTGTGTGCGTGTGTGCGTGTGTGCGTTAGAGATTAGAGATCTCTGCTCACTGCTCTGGTCTCAGAGCCTCTTCTGCGTCAGTGCTCAGAGAGACGCACAGATTCAGAAGTGAATCAACACTGAACACACTCAGGTAAGTTTGTAGTTCAGGTTGTTTGGTGAGTTTAAATGGCTTGCGAGTCAGTATTTAGTGCTGTTTTGTGATCTGAGAAGTAGCACTGAGACGCAACCTGCAAAAATCAGCGCGATCCACTGGATCCAAAAAGATCTGAACTGCGATATTTCCACTGTGTCGAGATTCATTTAATCCACACGACTCGATTATATCCAGCAGCCTAAAGAAATACAGAATGTTTCTGTATTATTTCTAATAACCTCAAGAACAGCTTTACACTGTATCATGATTTCCTTTTCTTTCTTTTAAGATGAGTGATTATTAGTAATATTATCAGTGATTATTATTATAATGAGTAACTGAATGCAGAGACACAAATATGTCAGTAATGTGAATCAATAAGACTTTACCAGTGAGTCATGTTTACACAAGCTTCATAGATTAAACATTGATCTGAACTGTTAGGGTGATGTGAAAAGGAATTATTTAAACAAAAGTATGATCCTGTTTTAACTTAAACTGTTTAAATTGACGCTTAAGGATTTAAACCTTCGCTTTCATGCATAAAATCCCTTACAAAAACCTCAACACGGTACTGTGCACAGGTTTTAGGAACGTGCAAAGAAATGCTGTAGAGCAACGATGCCTTTTTAAAAAAAAAAAAAAAAGTATATACAATTAATAAACAGAAATAACTATCTATAACTATCTGTAAGAAATAATTATCTATAAGTTTGTACTAAAGAAAGACTTTTAGCGAGTACTGTATACGTATGTACTGTATATATCTTCGTCACATCCTTCACGTCATTGCATTTTCACCTCCTTCTCTCACGTGTAGTGTTTTTATTTCTCACGTGTGATCACATATCGATCACGTTTGTGCCGAAGCGGTGTAAGCGGTTGAATTCGGTTTGATTTTCGGTTCATTTCTTTGGTCTGAACAGACACCTCAAGTCTAAAGAGTGATTTTTTTTTTCCCACAATAATTTGTGAAACAACAGTTCACACAATAATATCACATCGTTCCGGTATATCGCTCGGCCCGCGCTGAGCGCGTGCGGACCGAGCGGCGTTTGCGCGGTTGATTGGTACATCGGTGAAACGCACAGCTGATTAAATATCGAACTCTACAAAAGTGAACGTACTTCAGTTCATCGGCGATCTGATTTACTCCCCTTTAACGGATCCGTTTAAATCCGGTGACGTGATTCTGTTTAACACGTTTCTACGGCGTAGACGTCCGCCTCCTCTCGTTCGCCTGTCTTGTTTGTCAGACAAAAGTTTGCACGCCCTAAAGACGGATGTAGGACGTCGAGCTGACACCAGCAGGACATTGATTTAGTGTGTTGGGTTTCATGCACGTTCCTTCATCCTTCAGTATGGTTACGTCGGGACACGCTAATAGTGAAAATACTTATAAATCATATAAATCGATCACTATGATACATTTCTTTTGTTTCGTCCGTTCAGTTCACTTCGTTAGAATTCGCTAAGCTTGGTTAGCTAGCATCATAGCGCTTATTGTAGCATTATAGCCTTTAATAGTTGAGCGTACTCATGCGGTTAGCATCATGGCCTTCATTAGCCGATCTGTTCAAATAGCACCGTAGCGTTTATTAGCTCGACTTGTTTAGGTAACATCTTAGCTGTATTTGGTTGGATGTACAATTAATCAATTAAACAATTAAACAAAGCAATTTAAATAATATAAAAAGCCTGTAGTGTTGCTGTCTCACAGCTCTGGGGTGTGTGTGTGTGTGTGTGCGTGCGTGTGTGTGTGTGTGTCTGGTTTAAGCGTAAAGCTATTAGCATCCCTGATTGATTCAGGAGAGATAAACGTGTCAATCTGAATAATTTTAGTTAAATATGATCACCGTCACTGACTAATGTGACCCAATAAAAGCTTAATATAAAACATGAAATCAAATATTATAATGTGTGTGTGTGTGTGTGTGTGTGTGTGTGTGTGTGGTGACGTTGGAGGCTGTAACCCGGAGCCCGAGGGCGAGTTTTAGCACGTTTCCCTAACACACACACACATACACACATTTTCACACGAGCGCGTCGTCATCTAGTGAAATTACGAGACAGGGCGAGGTGACCTTTGACCTCTGCAGCACCTCCAGCACATGTTTCTGTCAGTGATTTAACACGCCGTTACCCGGAGAACCTGCAGAACCTTTTCCAGGACGAAGTGTTCGCTGTGACGTACGATTCATTACAAACCTGCTCATTTGATTTGAAACTTTATTATCTGCTTCTTATCGTTTAATAAATCCATATTAAACTCAGCGGAGAATTATTGGCACCCTTCTTAAAAATGGCCACCAAGTCTCACACAATGATGAAACTCTTACTCCGGCAACAGCCCTGTATCTACGAAGTCTCGTGTTCCGCTGTCCGAGAAAACGAATCCGCACCTTCTGACCAATCACAATCCCGAGTTCAGCATCAGCGTGGGGTAACATCAGTGTGTCGTGTATGTTATAGTAACGACGCACGCGTTTTCTTCTGATCGCAGGTCAGCGGCGTTCGGAGCAGAAAGGAGCGTCTGCGACGTGTTAACCTCGAACTGAAAGAATGAACGAGCGAGTCCGGGTGAGATGGACTGTCATCGCGTGCGTTCTCGTACGTCTCCACACGTGTCTCGGACAGAAAGAGTGCACCGGAGTGGACTGTCCACGTCTGGACAGCTGCATTGAGGAGGTCCTGGAGAGCGGCGCGTGCTGTGCCACGTGTTTACAGCGAGGGTGCACGTGTGAAGGGTATCAGTATTATGACTGCATCAGCGCCGGGTTTAAAAACGGGAAGGTTCCTGAAGGAAAGTCGTACCTGGTGGACTCGGGCAGTACGGAGTGTTCGTGTCCGGCGGGCGGAGGAAGGATAAGTTGTCGCTTCATCCTGTGTCCCGACGTTGCTCCTCACTGCATCGAGATGTCCGACTCCACCGAGGCGTGTCCTCACTGCCTGCGCCTCGGCTGCGTCTACGGAAACCAGAAATACGAAGCGGGTCACTCGTTCAAAATGGATCTGTGTCAGGTCTGTCACTGTCCCAACGACGGTGGTGACCTGATGTGCTCGGTCATTCCCGATTGCTCCTCAGAAACGGACAAGAACCCTGATGTAAAGGAGAATGACCTTCAGATCTCCAAACATGACAATCCCGGAGATTCCCCCAGCGAAGATAACGAATCTCCCAGTAACTCGGTCCCGATTTACACCGGCAGCACGTCGGAGATTGAAGAGAGTGAAGACTACGACTATTTCCCAGAAGCGACAGCAACTCCAGATGCTTTCGTGCTATCTTCTGGAGCTCCTCAAGGTCAAAATCCACACGATGTTCTACGTGAAGACACCAGGAAGGAGCTTAGAGAGACACTGGGCACGTATGACGCCGAATCTAGAGAAGAAGGAACCGAGGACTCGCTAAACATTACTACTATTAAGACAGATTCAGGATCTTCTGAAATCTTATCATCTCAGACGGAGACCGCCGTTAGACAGACCCGGGTTCCTCCGAGAGAAACCACACCCGGTAACACGTTCGGTATCAGGAGAACCGAGAAAAACCCTGACGATCACCGGAACCTTCATCACACGAGCCCGAAAGTCAACACTGTCCCTAACCCGCAGTTCATCTCCACCACCTCACCACCAGTGAACGTGAAGGACCATGAAGCTCGCAGGCAGCCTCAAACGCTGGGCAGATACCACCAGGAGAGAAACGACCTCCATCTAACGTCCGACAACCAGAGAGGTGAGTGAAGCGAGTCCGACTTTTAATATGAAAAAATTCTGAAAAAGCGGCGTATCGCATGATGGCGGATTTCGTCTTCAGCCGAGCTGTATGAGATACAGAGAAGGGGATTGTGGGTAAAAATAACTCGCAGAAGAGCCGAGATGCATTCCTCTGATACCATGCCTAAATGTGGAGCAGATCTGCAGCGCTGTGTAAGATGGGTGAATCGATTCATTTCGTGATTCGTTGGTTTTTTGAATCAAAAATAAAGATGATTCGATTCAGTTCAACACACTAAAGAGCGAAGTTACAGCTTCACCTCTGACTGTTGCAAAGCACTGACACTGGAGACTCCTTCCATCCATGGTAAGAATGTCACCATAGAAACGATTACATTTTCATTTCTGTCTATTCATTAAGCAGACGCTTTTATCCAAAGCGATTAGAAATGAGGAGAGCAGTACAAGGTTTTTATAACGTAACCGAACGAAGCGAATGGAAGCAGCATGAGAAGCTGTGTGTGTATGTGGAGGAGTAATGCAGTCCAGAGCTCCACGTGAACATGAGGTTTCCTTTTAATTCCACTTGTACAGGATCACAGAACTTCCCCCAGTTCCAACATCTGATGCAGCTCATCAGACCCTCCCTAATTCTCCTGCGTTACAGCAGAAAGCGCGTGAAGTTTGGCTTCACCGCGGTTCAGATGTGCAGATCTTCTCTGCTCTACGCTGTGATGCTGGAATCAGGACGCTCCGAAAAATGTGGATAAAGGAACAGAAATCCAGGATGAACTTCCTGCTTCATGCCCTCAGTGTCAGTGTCATACATTTAACAGGAAGTTAATACAAACTCCGTCTGATACTGTCCCACCCTCCCTCTGTCTCACTCTGTCTGTCTCACTCTGTCTGATACTGTCCCACCCTCCCTCTGTCTCACTCTGTCTGTCTCACTCTGTCTGATACTGTCCCACCCTCCCTCTGTCTCACTCTGTCTGTCTCCCTCTGTCTGATACTGTCCCACCCTCCCTCTGTCTCACTCTGTCTGTCTCCCTCTGTCTGATACTGTCCCACCCTCCCTCTGTCTCACTCTGTCTGTCTCACTCTGTCTGATACTGTCCCACCCTCCCTCTGTCTGACTCTGACTGTATCACTCTGTCTGTCTCTGTCTGTCTCACTCTGTCTGTCTTGCTCGGACTGTCTCACTCTGTCTGTCTCCCTCTGTCTGCCTCACTCTGTCTGTCTCCCTCTGTCTGTCTGTCTGACTCTGACTGTCTCACTCTGTCTGTCTCACTCTGTTTGTCTCACTTTGTCTGTCTCCCTCTGTCTGTCTCACTCTGTTTGGCTCTGTCTGTCTCACTCACTCTGTCTCCCTCTGTCTGTCTCACTCTGTCTGTCTCACTCACTCTGTTTTCCTCTGTCTGGCTCCCTCTGTCTGTCTCACTCTGTCTCACTTTGTCTTTCTCCCTCTGTCTGTCTCAGTCTGTCTGTCTCACTCACTCTGTCTCCCTCTGTCTGTCTCATTCTGTCTGTCTCACTCTGTCTTTCTCCCTCTGTCTGTCTCCCTCTGTCTGTCTCCCTCTGTCTGTCTCCCTCTGTCTGGCCCCCTCTGTCTGTCTCACTCTGTCTGTCTCACTCTGTCTTTCTCCCTCTGTCTATCTCACTCTGTCTGTCTCACTCTGTCTGTCTCCCTCTGTCTGTCTCCCTCTGTCTGTCTCAGTCTGTCTGTCTCACTCTGTCTATCTCACTCTGTCTTTCTCACTCTGTCTGTCTCATTCTGTCTGTCTCCCTCTGTCTGTCTCCCTCGGTCTGTCTCACTCTGTCTGTCTCACTCTGTCTGTCTCCCTCTGTCTGGCTCCCTCTGTCTGGCCCCCTCTGTCTGTCTCACTCTGTCTATCTCACTCTGTCTGGCTCCCTCTGTCTGTCTCCCTCTGCCTGTCTCACTCTGTCTGTCTCACTCTGTTTGTCTCACTCTGTCTCAGTCACTCTGTCTCAGTCTGTTTGTCTCACTCTGTCTCACTCAGTCTGTCTCACTCAGTCTGTCTCACTCTTTCTCCCTCTGTCTGTCTCCCTCTTTGTGTCTCACCAGTCAGAATGCGGAATTAAGCGGCGCTGCAGTTAGTCTGTATTTCTACAGCGGTAGGATTTGTGCTATAAATCAGACGGAGTGGAGTTTTAGAGAACTCTGCTGTAGGGTTTTTGTGGTGCAGTATATATTTTGGGAGCTGACGTGCAGCCGGATGCTGAGTTTCTCTCCAGCACGGTGACGCTGTTCAGACCTGCTCCAACATCTGGAGTTAATAGGAATGCGTGACATTTCCTCGCAGAATCCGTGCTGATGGTCGTCTGGTGTGTGTGAGTGCGCCGGCCTCGAGGCAGGGCCTCGGCTCAAACGGAGTTTTACTCACCACGCTTCATTTGCGGCCGTGATGTGGTTTAGCGGAGTGACGGGGAGGACCGCGGATCCCTCGCCGTAATCATGACGGAGTGAAGACGCGCGCACGTCCGCAGCACAGGACATTTCAGCGCTCATTTATTGCACTCAATAACACGAATACATTCATTCGTAAACATTTACACATTTACACGAGAAATGTGCAGCTCATGAAAATGCAGCTCGGTGGAAAAAATGTTTGAAGCAGACTTCATTTATTTATTTCATAACCGGCAAACCAGAGAAAACGAGCACAATAAGAGCGACGCATTAAACACACTACCGACAATATGAATTCCTGTGAATTTCTATCAGGATTATTCCAAAACAGATCCTCAAATGAATAAGATGAGTAGGATTAGCCGTCCAGTCAGGACAGAAGTAAGAGTGTGTGTCTGTGGTGGCTGAAGCGCTGCAGTGGCCGAGCTGCGCTAGTGGAAGGTTTGAATGAAATTCGTACCAGACCAAAACGGTGTAGAGTAGCGTAAATGTAAAAAAAGGGGTGGAGTTATGGCGTGCTTCACTGAAATTGGACTTTCAGGAGTTTCATTTTGTCTCTGAAAATAAATAAATAAATAAATAAATAAATAAATAAATAAATGTAGATGCTACACAGCAGTGATATCTCTGCTTGCCTATTGTTTCTCTTCATTAGATTGCTTTTTTGATAAGTATAACATTACTAATCGTATTTCTAGATATTTTTTTACTCATGACGAACACGTATTATTCTAGATACTTTAAAAAAAATAAAAAATTCATAAAAGAGCAAAATGATCTGCTGTTTTAAGCTTGAAATCGTTTAGGAATATGCCTCAAGGTCAGTGTGCTTCAGTGTTTGTTATATAATAATCTTACAATGAGAAATGTTATAGAAATATAGAACTGTACTGAAGAACACGTTCTTCACGTGATCAGAGAGCGTTTTTTTTTGGGGGGGGGGGGGGGGGGGGTTTGCAGGCTGAGTTTTTTCGTTGTAAACGTCGGTCAGTAAAGTGCAGCCGTGCGAGGACGGGTTCTGCCTCCGTCAGCGTTTTTTTTTAAAATTTCTTTTCTTTTTTTTCTCGGACAGATCGGTCCAGTTCGAGTTCACTGGTCAGGGTCAGTGAGTAAATGGAAGAGTTACAGAGTGATGACATCCTGTGGAGCAGGAAAAGGCATTAGCGATAATCTCCATGAGTAATGACTCCGTGCCGAGGCCCGTGGGGTCGTCGCCGCCTGTTTAGACTCGGACGCGCTTTCTCACAGGCGAAGTAAGAAAAGGAGGAATATCCGAAGCTGTAGTGAAGGCTTTGCTGATTAAATGAGAAGATCAGAGAGAGAGAGAGAGAGAGAGAGTACAATGTGATACTCGTGCTACCTTTTAATACCAGTCTTGTTTTTTCACATTTTGGAACCCCCTGGTCAGTGATGAGCGATGTGAAGTGCGTGTTGGAGGTACCGGGCGCTGATAAACGAGCGCGCTGTATTTTAGCATTGCCTCATCGCTAGCTATGACGTTATCCCTTCTCCTAAAAAGCTCCAGGAACAAGAAAGTGACCTAATGTTCGCCTCCTTTCAGCCTCCACGCCTCTGTGAAGGGCGGCACGGGCGTCCATGAACGCACACATGATTAAAAAGGAGATTTTTTTTTTTTTTTTTTACAAAAATTGTGAAATGAATGGACATGACCGTTATCTGTAGCGTAGAAATAAAACGGGGGGGGGGGGGGGGGGGGGGGGATGGGGGAGGAAACGAAAGCTGAACATGACATCACTGTGAGGTGCTTCCCAAAAACCTGGGTATTTATAGAAACTTTCTGCTGACTCGTCTTCTGGAGAGAGAGAAAAAACACGGAGCGGTTAGCTTACAGTGGTGTGAGAAAGTATTTGCCCCCCCCCCCATTCTGATTTCCTAAATTTTTGCACAATAAATGCTTTCAGATCCTTAAACAGAATGTCATATACGTGACGGGGTTTAAACGATTGTTTCCTTCGTGGAAAGGAAGAACGTTATGCAGCACGAATATCACCCGTGTGAAAAAGTAATCCCCCCCCCCTCTTAAACTCAATAGCTGGTTGTGGCACGTTCAGCTGCGATGAGTGCAAATGACACTAAAGTGTCCTCTAGAGACCAATGAAGGTTCTACAAAGAGCCCTATAACAGTTCCAAGTGAACTCCTTTAAAAACGCAGAACTGCGAGCCATATGAAGAAACCTTCACGACGTGTACACGCTTCTTCTTCAGTTTGTCTCCCTGTGTTGAACCATACAGACTGCAGACCCATCAGAGAAGGTTCTGAGTAGAAACCCTTCAAAAAGTTAGAACTTCTTCGAAATGCTAAGAACCTCTAAAGAACCACCTTTCTTCTGAAAGGTTCTCGTCGATTTTTTTTTTACTTTATTCATCTCAGTGTTCTCGTAATCAAAAACCCTAAACGTCCACGAGTTTGTTCCTCTATGTAGAACCTGAGAACCAAGAGATGGCCTTTCAGACAGGGTTCCCATTGAGACCCCGTTAGGGAGCGGAGAACCCTTATCTACCCAAAGTATCCATAAGTAACCTTTTCTAAGACTGTATTTGGAGCCTCATCTGCTGTAATTCCACTGTCTGGAGTTGACAGGACGTGGACGGGTTCTGCTTTTATAGTCTTGGTTCCTCTCCGGGTTTCCTCTTCATGTTCTTAAAGTTCTTTCTTGCCACTGTGACCTTTGGCTCATTTATTAATTCCTGGAAAGCTGCTTTGTTTCCTAATGAGTGCTGTTAAACTCTGAAACCCTGAGATTGACATTCCGCACTCTGGGAACCGCACACGGTTCTGATTAGATCCGCTGAATCATTTATACACCACTGAAAAATCAGAACCTTTAAGGTCTCACAGGTGGAACTGCAGCAAAGGTTTCAGACAGGGTTTCAAGTAGAAACTGTTTTTGGAAGCCAGGAATCCTTACTTATCCAATGAACCCTTAGAGAACCCTTAAAGAACTCTTTGTTCTAAGACTGTGTGTGTGTGTGTGTGTGTGTGTGTGTGTGTGTGTGTGTTAACCGGGAACAACCTCCAAATTATTCGCCTTAATTTTGAGAACCTGTCAGGCTTTTACCATTCAGCTTCCTGGTACTTGGTACACTCTGTAAGGGTTCTTGAGAAGTTTGTTGGATAATAAAGAGTTCTCTGTCTCTAAAATGGTTCCACTTGCCCCTTTCTGACACACAAACACGCTCTCGTAGAAAACTTTAAGGGAAATTTTCCCAGTGGGAAAACACTGAAGAACCCTGAAAGTGTATCACAATAGAGATTTCATACTCAATTCATTTAAAACCCTGAAGGTTTCTTCAAGGGTTCCTCGGATATTTAAGTGTTTTTAGCTTCCTTAAAGGGTTCTACCCTGTGTCGGAATCTTTTCTGATAGGAAAGCCCAGTCGTTGGGTTGCACATTGAATCATTAAAGGTTCTCCAAAGGGACAGTCGTTGGGTTCTACGTCAAAGTATTAAGAATGTACTCACTCGGAAATAAAGGTTCCGTCCAGCGCCCGGATGGTTCTCTGGTTTGTCCTTTGGTGGGAACTTTCAGTGTTTGTTCTCGAACCCGAGTGCAGAGTTTTAGTTCCCGTTCAGAAAAGATTCCGAGTAGTGTAAACTTTAAAAGATTCTATCTGTAAATGGTAATTATGCGGTTTATTTTTTAAATTATTTGATATTTTATGTATTATTTAACTATTTTAATATATAATTATATTTTTGTAGAAACATTTGTAAAACACGTATTTGGTGTTTTTGAAGCTGTATAAATCCGGTAAAGTGAATTACGGTGTGAACAGAGCTGAATAAACTGGATTCATTGCTCGGAATGTAAGTCATGTACTGTGTCGCTTGGTCATAAACGCATTATAACCAGCTCACGGCTGCCGGAACGCTCGTTTAAACAGGGACGTAGAGGAGAGGGGTACCCCGCGAAGAGCGCTGCCACGTTGAGTGTGTGTGTGTGTGTGTGTGTGTGTGTTCACTACGCTGACGGTTTTCCGTTCTCTGTTCTTCACGTAGAACCTTATCAGCGGGTCCACAACACCACACACGGTCACTTTCACTTCCTCCCTTTGTTCCGGGCTCGGCGGGGAACATTGTCGGCATCACGGAACGTTATTTTAGCGGCATGAACGTTTGACATCGGCGGCGTGTGATCCCGAGGTCACCGAGGTCATTCGGTTTAACCGTATGTAAAGGACCCTGACGAGCCGACCGTCCTCGACGCGTTTGGACTGTACTCAGATTGTCGGTGCCGTTTAAAATGGACTTCGATAATTAAATCCACGTCACCCGAGGATGATTTAGTGTGGTTCACTGACCAGGAATCGGACCGGCGCTGCGGTAGTGAGCGCGCTCGGGCCGTACGTCTCGCTCATTTAAATGTAAATGCGTTGAGATGTCAGTATATTCTCATGTTTATGTGTTTATATATTATGCAAATATGGCAGTACAATTAATGCAATAAAGTAAAAAAAAAAAAAAAGCTTGATATTTTATTGTTGTTTTTTTTTTAAATCGGTGTTTAAAAACCGTACGTTACTTCACTTTGTTTAACGTTTTATACACGGAATATAGAGGAGACGGGAACTAGATATTTAACATATTTTTGTAAAATGTCGTAAAAAAAAAATAGAAACACAGAATGGAATAATACGGTATATATATATGTGTGTGTGTGTGTGTGTGTGTGTATATATATACATATATAAGATGTATTATAGTATTTAATGTTTTTGTTTCTGATTCGGTTCTGTCTCCGACCCCCCCCCCCCCCACCCCTCCCCCCTTCCCATCATTTGCTTGTTACCTGATTGTGTTCAGCTGTTTCGTGTTGCTCCTCGATTAGTTCACGCGTTTATCCCCTGTTGTGTGTTGAATGTTGAATGTTGTGAAGTCTTATCGTGCTTTTGTTTTGCCAAGTCTTTGTGTCTTAGCGCTTCCTGATTATTTGATTTACGATTGGGGTTTGGTCTACTGTATGTTCAACCGGTCTGATGATTACTGGACAGCTGTAAATAAAGCTCACACACACACACACGTCCTGCCTTCTTGAACCACACGCCACATGTTTAATATTGTTATACGTGCAAAATACAGTGTCTTTTAAGTTTTAAAGTAAGTCTTTTAATTATTTGGGATCGCATGAGTAAATGGAGGGCGGTCCCTCATTTGCATATTCATGTATTTTTGTAGACACTGGCACTTTCAGTGAGGACGAAGGTGTAAAGATTTTCGTCTATTATTAGTAGTAGTATTAACATGTGCATGAACTCTAATATTACTGTTGTGTGTGTGTGTGTGTGTGTGTGTGTGTGTGTGTGTGTGTGTCCAGTCACTTCCAGGGAGGTTAGCATGTGCTGTGTAGCTGGTGAGAATTGGGCCTCTGCTCACGGCCACTGCGACAACATGGTACCCATGACGACGGAACCGGGTTCTACCTGCCGGTAACTCTTACCTGTCTTTATTCACTGTCAAGTTAGTGTTTGCGACAGTGTTTACTGTTGTCATGGAAACACATTTCTGATCCACGAGACATTTAACCCGAGAAGCGTAAACTCCTCCGTCCCGAAGATGTTGAAAATGTAAAGTTACAGCTTTACCTCTGACTGTTACATACACAGCGCTGACACTGGAGACTCCTTCCGTACATGTCGATACACACACAGTTCAAGTACACACCGTTCTCACGTGTGAGACAGAAAGGTCCCTGTGAACGAGCCGTCACTATAGAAACCATGACGCGTCATAACGAGCGCGTTAATATAGACCTGCGTTGCCGTCAGAGCCGCTGTTGGAGAGGACGGATCGATCAGAATATCCAGACTGTCATGTTGAATGCGGTGTTGGTTGTGTGTGGTCGTGTTTCAGGTCGGTTCGGAGGCAGTGCTGTTCGAGTTCACTGAGAGAGACCCGGTGTTTGTCTGGAATAAACACAGCGAGACGGGGGCGTGACTGCGGAGCCGACGACGCGGACGTCTGCGACTCGTACACGGTAAAGTGGCGGGACTCGGGTTCTTTGAGCCGTCGCAGGAATTCTCTGTGAGCCTGGACGGCAGCGTGACTAGAGAGAGTTCTAGTTAAAGTACTGTAAGAGTGGGCGGAACATCACGCGAGCGTCCTGCTCCAGTTCTCTGAAGCCGGATCCTGGCTCGAGCGTCGCGTTACTGTAGAGTCACGTCACTTTTTTTTTCGAGGTGAGCGAATGAGTTTTCAACACGTGGCTTAACCGGACTCGCAGGATGTCTTTGGCCCGCGTCTCCACACTCGTCCGTGCACAGGACCGCAGTCTCCTTCGTGTCCTCGGACTGGGCCGCGCGCGATGGAAAAGCGTCAGTCGGTCCAGCGAGCGGATCTGCGCCAGACGTTTTCTGTCCTCCTCACCGTTTCCAAGCGACCGCATTCCACACGATTTGGCTTTACGCGGCTCGTGTTGCGAGTGGAAATAAACTCGTTTCACACGACCAAGTGATGAATAAAGATGTATACTTGCCAAAAATTGCGCTTTTTAAATCGTTATTAAAAGTAGAAGTGAGTCAAAATGATACTCGAAGTGAAAAGAAATGATTTTCCTTTAAGTGTTTTGAAGGATTTAAAACTCAAATTAGAGGCTAGGTGACGTTTTTTTTCCTAACTAACATGAGCAAATTCGGATCAAATCTCGAGAAGGTTAAGTTTAGCGGTGAGCTTTATGGGCGGAGTTATGGGAGGGGTTATGGGCGGGGTTGTGGGGTGTGGTTAGTATTTGCACCTTCTCACAATTTCATTTGTATGAAATTTAAATAAAATCCTCGACTCCATCACCATTCTCTGTGTTTTTATCAGTCTGTGCATAATGTTTTTTTCATGGAATCAGACTTTTATTATTATTATTATTATTATTAATATTATATAATAAATTAAATAAATGATGAAATATGATATCTAAATCTTATTAAATTATTTAATATTTGGTTGTGGACGTGATTCTATGCTATGAAAATGGTTCATAATAAAAATAAACACGCAGACTGAGTTAGTCATGAGCAAAGGGGGAGAAAATAATCGAGATTTTTAAAAGATGTTTCAGAATGTAACGTTTCTCATGAAAATGTCATTTTAAAAATCCTTATATAAAAACAAAAGAAATGATGCAGCAGGGGATTGTGGGTAACGTTTTGGTCTCTGTGTTCAGGAGTGCTGTAAGTGTTGTGCACTGGGTCTGCGTCTACGAGCACAGCGAGAGTCATGTGACCCTCCACAAGCTTTGGGTGAAACCTGTAGCCACGCCCTCCTGACCTGCTGTGAGGGGACGGGCATGGCCAATCACAGCACAGTCAGGGAGAGGACACACCCCCGAACCACCAGCCCACCCAGGAGAGGTATTTTATTTCACATATACAATATATACTATCTGTCTATCTATCTGTCTGTCTGTCTTTCTATCTATTTATCTTTCTATCTATCTATTTATCTATCTATCTGTCTGTCTATCTGTCTATATGTCTATCTAACTGTCTATCTTTCTATCTATCTATCTCTCTATCTATCTGTCTATCTATATATCTATTTAGCTTTCTATCTATCTATCTATCTGTCTATCTGTCTGTCTATATGTCTATCTATCTAACTGTATGTCTTTCTATCTATCTATATATCTATTTAGCTTTCTATCTATCTATCTATCTATCTATCTATCTATCTATCTATCTATCTATCTGTCTGTCTGTCTGTCTGTCTTTCTATATGTCTATCTATCTAACTGTCTATCTATCTATCTATCTATCTATCTATTTAGCTTTCTATCTATCTATCTATCATCTATCTATCGATCTATCTGTCTATCTATCTATCTATCTATCTATTTATCTGTCTATCTATCTATCAGTCTGTCTACCTATCTATCTATCTATCTATCTATCTATCTATCTATCTATCTATCTATCCATCTATCTATGTCTGTCTGTCTGTCTGTCTGTCTGTCTGTCTGTCTGTCTGTCTGTCGAACACTTTCCAGTGGTCTCTGCTACAGATCCATGATGTTTCACGTGTTAATGGAATCGACCTGATGGTTTCCATTAAACATTTTCACGTAGCTTCAGTTCTATAGCAGTGATTTTAGCAGTGCCAGTGAGCTCTAAAGCTCCACCAGGCTCCGTCTGTGTTCTCTAAACCCGTTCCAGCGTCCCGAGACCCTTTTATTTCCTCCTGGAGCTCAGAGTGAAACTCTCCTGTAGGTGATCCTTCTGGAAGCGCTCGCCTTCCCGCCTGTTTGGGTCCAGGTTTGGAATCGGACAAAACTGGCTGTACTCTGTCACTCTGGTGCACGGTAAAGAGCGAGTGTGTGTTTGAGGGTGTGTGTTTTGAGGGCGTGTGTTTGAGGGTGTGTGTTTGAGGGTGTGTGTTTATGCACCAGGCATAGCGTTTTACATTTGGTTTTAATTTTCCTCCTGGATCAGAATCATAATAAAGAGAATGACAGAGCTGGAGAAGAATTATCCTGACTCACCCTCACGCACAGCTAACACTGTGACCGAGCGCAGCACACCGCATACAATCCGTATGTGCTTCACTTTACTTTATATTTATATATATATATATATATTTATATATATACACACACCAAATCACAGGTTTATATTAATGTGCTCGTTCCAGTGCATTATCGTTTCTATAGTAACAGCTCACTCAGAGGGACTCATAGGTAACATGAAAAGCGGCGTTTTTCTAAAAAAAAATAAAAGAGAGAGAATGAAACACTTGGGGACGCGCCGCTATCGGAAAATAATCAACTCCAGGTTGAAAGCATCGATGGTTTCCATTAGACAGTTGAATGGTTTCTAATGGTTAAATCTCTAAAGATCCAAACAGTCAGTTTGTTATGTTGTTTCACTTCCTAATGGACCTGACCTAATGGTTTCCATTAAACAGTTTCATGGGTTTTATTGGGTTGAGACAAAGATCAGTGTGTTCAGTTTATAATGTAATTTCATTTCCTAATGGATTTGATCTAATGGTTTCCATTAAGTGTTTTAATGTTCATTAAATGAAAGAAATTGTAATGGTTTCTAATGCGATCAGCTCGATATTTATATATATATATATATATATCAGTTTGGCATCCTAATGGTTTCCATTAAACACTGTTGAACATGTGGCGATGTGTTTAGTTTCTGAAGGTGCTGAGCAGCAGGCGTTTTCTCTGGAAGAGGTGGAGGACACGGAGAACATGGTGGAGAAGGTGGAGGGTCTGGAGGATGTGGATGAGTGCCGTGTGTATGCCGGGCAGCTGTGTCATCATCAGTGTGTCAACACGCAGGGGTCGTACGTGTGTGTGTGTTTCCCTGGATTCATCCTGCAGCCGGACGGGATCCAGTGCCTGCAACAAGGTGAGGAGAGGAACGCTGTTTGTGTGTGTGTGTGTGTGTGTGTGTGTGTGTGTGCGGGTTATTTATCTTCATTTCATGGTTTATTATGACTAGAGTTTCTCCTCTCCGATGTGCTTCACCCAAATAAAACATGCCGGAGTTTCCTGACGCGCCGCGCCGCACCGTCATGAATCCTCTCTGTTCAAAAAATTCTCCGCTGTCATGGAGATCAAACAATTACAAACACAACACGGGTTTATCACAAATAAAATCTGTGTTAAATATCGGTGCGCAACAATTATTGGCACCCTTTTTAGTCACTACTTTGTGCTAGCTCCCTCTGACGAGATAGCAGCTCGGAGTCTTCTCCTATAACGCTGATGAGGTTGGAGAATACATGGCGAGGGATCTGAGAGCGTTCCTCCGTACAGAATCTCTCCAGATCCTTCACATGTCGAGGTCCACGCTGGTGGACTCTCCTCTTCAGTTCACCCCACAGGGTTTCTATGGGGTTCGGGTCAGGGGACTGGGATGGTCAGGGCAGGATCTTGATTTTGTGGTCAGTAAACCATTTCTGTGTTGATTTTGTTGTATTGATGTTTGATAACCATGAGAGTGTTAATATTAACGGACGGCACTGTATGTGACAAGTAAAGGCTTTTGTCTTCTTCTAGAAGTAAAGCCATGATTAATAAATTATTAAATTATTATCTTATCTTATGATGGTGATGAAATCAACACCACTGAGTGGAGAGACGTTCATTTAGAGAGAATAGACTTGTTATACTCGTGTATTAACACATGAACACATGAAATAATACATTTATATATATATATATATTTTTTTTTTTTTTTTACAGTTTATTTTACAAAAAAAGCTTCCTACGGTTTTATTTCAATAAAATCTTCTGCAAACGTTTGCAAATGTAATTTACAAAAAAAAGGTTTGTTTGTTTTTTTCCCCACTGTAGCTACGTTTTGAATCACACAGACTTCCGAAAACTGTTTTAAAGCTGGCGAATGAACCGTCGAATTTGGCGAATGTGGAAAACGTGGCGAATTTTTCGTCCACGTGCTCTGTACGCGTCTCGGCTCGGTGGACGCGCGTGCGATGCTCGGTCCGTAATACCGCGACGTGATGCGGAACTCATCCTCGTAAACGCTCGCCAAGAAAAACGCTCGCTTCCCCTTTTTTAAAGAGCTTTGTGGCGAGACTTGGGTCCGCGCTGGACGTGAGTGTCATGTTTGTACGGCGTGAGAGCGGCTCCTCGGTGCAGCGCTGCTTTAAACGGGCGAGTCTGAACAGGAAAGGAAGGAGAAACACCTTCGCGGGAAATTATAGAGACGCTTCAAATACTGGAGCGATGCTGGAAAAACAAGCAGCTTTCTCCAGGTTTAACGGCGTTTCCGATCACAGCTGCTGACTGATTCCGACACACACACACACACACACACACACACACACACACACATGGCTGAGCGTTTCTGCCTCATGCTAGTTCTGGAAAGGAGACGATGTAATAAATTAATAAAGCATGACACACCACCGCTTTCTCCGATAATATTGATGTTTTCTTTCGCGTTATTGCGCTGTATGCTGCGGCGTCCCTCGTGGATCCCGTGTTCTTCTTATCGGAGATGTTTTCGTAGAACCATGCTAGTCAGTGATGGGAATGAGGACACAGGAGACGGGCTTCAGAGAGCGTGACGCTTTATTTGTATTTATTTGTATTTCAACACTCTTCTCAGTGCTCCTTGGCCAATTAAAGCGCTTTAATCGAAAAGGAACGCAAACACAAATGGCCTACGGGACGTCTCTGTTGTTTTCAGTCTCCTCAGTGGGTCTAAAGCCTTCCGCCGAACGACGGAAAACGTTCCCGCTCTCCGCGCACAGATCCACCCGTCCCATTAAAATCCCGCGACTCCTCCTCCCATCCACAGGCGGTGCTCGACCGCGCCCCAGGTTCTGTTGAGTTATATCACTCAGAAGCTCAACATCTCATTTCAGTGTTTTTTTTTTTTTTTACTCGACTCTACAGTGGGTGTAAAAAGTCTACACACCTCTTTTGTGACCTTGGGGGGGGGGGGGGGGGGGGGCTGTGTTCAAAATGAACCGATCGCATTCGATCTCATGTTGAAAAGTCGTCACCATACAGCTGTCATCAGTGAAATTATTCCGATTAAAACCCAAAGGGTTCTGTAGGGGTTTCCTCACGTCTTCCGACCGCTGATGGACCGCGAAGATCTCACGGCGTCTGTACGGGATCTCGGCGTGGAAAGGGATCGATCAGGACAAGGGTGTATCAAAGAATTTCCGAAACATTTGATGTACGATGGAACACCGCGAAGGCCGTCATGAACAAGTGGAGAAAACACGGAGCGCCGCGGTGACATCGCCGAGATCAGGACGTCCCTCCAAAATTTAGACGGAGACGTACCAGGGAGGCCGCCGAGAGATCTACGGCAGCGTTGAAGGAGCTGACGAGTACGGATTCCTCTCCGCACGTGACAACAATCTCTCGACGTGGAAGATGTCGTCACGGCGATGAACGCCGAGCTGCGCAAACAGACGCCGTAAACGCACTCGTCATCTGATTAAAGTGATCTAGTGGAACATGACTATTATAAGAGACTCCTCCGTAAGAACGTGACCTACAGGAGATACCTAGCGCTAGCTAGCTAGTTTCTTCGCGTATTTTCTGATCCACGGCAACGCAGGTGTGTTTTTAACGTTCTGCTATTTATGTATTTATTTATGTATTTATTTTCATCCCACGGCGCTGCTGAGTTCTGGACTGTGATTGGTCAGAAGGTGTTGGTGAGTTGATGAGTATGCGTTTTTACCGTGTTTGATTTGAAATGTTAATAAAACGTTCACAGTGACGGCTGATGATGAAAGCGGACTGAAAGAAGACGACGTGTCCGGGTCCAGTCTGAGACCAGCGGAGAACACCACCGCTCCACCTCCCGACCTGCCAGATCCCTGTGAAGGTAACGCCTCAACCCCAGAACCCGCACCACCCACACGACTCCGCTTCACCTCGGCTGCATCGCACCGCCCTGTGGTTTATTCCTTTCCTCTCACAGCATGACGCCGTGTGTTCTTTACTCTCTCGTCATTCCCTGAATGTTCATATCGGACGCGGCCTGATTACAGATGAAGGACCGGGTGCTTTACATCAAAATCAAATGAAATAAGGTCCAATCAAATCCAATCATTTATTTAGTTATGTTTATTTGTTTATTAAATAGCTAACTAGTTTAAGTCTATATTACTCTATATTCCTTTTGTGT
>NC_030430.2:25745226-25757726 GCF_001660625.3 Ictalurus punctatus
AGGCAGGTCTGGAGAGCAGAAGGAGTCAGGAACACTGGCATCTCAGGAGTAACATGTGTAGCTCGAAAGAGAGAGAGAGAGAGAGAGAGAGAGGGAGAGAGAGAGAGATTATTAGGTATGGTTATTGTCCTGTAATGGTTAAGGACAGTGTACTTTGCGTGAGTGAAAGCAGGGACTACAGCAAGACTAGCTATGACATCATAACTAAAAGAGAGAACCAGAAGGGAACACAGACATGAGGACTTCCTGGGACATAATGTAACCAGACACTTCACCATCAACACACCTGGGTGAAGGTGTGAAAGTGGAGCACTAATTGGAAGGCTGTCCATAACTGTGAGGCTCTGTAAGAGAAAGCTCTTCCCTCTGCTGTAGCCTTCACTATTCCAGGTACCAACAAACAGCCTGCACCTTTTGAAAACGTAGCTATTAATTCATATGAGAAAAATATATTTGAAGTATATTATATTGATATTTAATTTTTTTTAGACCAGGAACAGGAAATTGTTCAACCCTGACTTCCTGTTTCACAGGGGTATAAATATGAGGTAACACACAGGCCAAGTTCCCTTAGTCATTCATAACAATGGGTAAGAGCGAGGAATGTAGCTGTGATGTGCAGGAAAAGGTTGTTGAGCTTCACACAATGGGGCGTGTCTATAAGAAAATAGCACAAGCATTGAAAAACGCCCATTTACACCATCAGGGCAATAATGAAGAAGTTCCAGTTCACTGGAAACGTTATGAATCGACCTGGAATTGGACGTGTGAATCGACCTGGAAGAGGACCTGGACATTTTGTTAGGATACATGGCATCATGGACTCTATCAAATATCAACAGATATTAAATGAAATCCTGACTGCCTCTGCCAGAAAGATTCAAATTGGCCGTGGTTGGATCTTCCAGCAGGACGATGATCCAAAACATCATCAACATCAACACAGAAATGGTTTACTGACCACAACATCAAGATCCTGCCCTGACCATCCCAGTCCCCTGACCTGAACCCCATAGAAAACCTGTGTGGTGAACTGAAGAGGAGACTTCCCCAGCGTGGACCTCGAAATGTGAAGGATCTGGAGAGGTTCTGTATGGAGGAACGCTCTCAGATCCCTCACCATGTATTCTCCAACCTCATCAGGCGTTATAGGAGAAGACTCAGAGCTGTTATCTCGGCAAAGGGAGCTAGCACAAAGCATCGACTAAAACAGTGCCAACCTGTAGGAGTATGAGTTCATTTAAAGGTGCAATAGAAGTCAGATGTTACAGTCAAGCGGATGTGAATCAGGTGTGAGTTTAGCAGCATTCCCGTGTTTCAAGAACATAAACTCGGGTCTCCACCACACAGGTTTATGGAAGTGTGGCATGCCTCGATCAAACGAGCTTCCTGAGGACCTCAGAAAAAGAGCTATTGATGCTCGCCAGGCTGGAGAAGGTTACAAAACCATTTCTACAGAGTTTATCCTCCACCAATCCACTGTGAGACAGATTAAACAAATGTAAAAACTATAATGTTTTCGTGTCATTTGAATAATTGGACTCTCTTTATCTAGTTTTAGGACTTTCAGGAATTTCAGGTCAAATTTACGTACTAATACAGTAAGTTGTAAAGGGTTCACAAACTTTTAAGTGGACCTGTATCTCCAGCTCCTTCACCAGTGTCTTCGGGCTCAGTTTAATCTTTTGGACCAAATTCCTTCATCCATAGTTCTCTTTCTTGAACGATGCAGTGTTTGTCTGCCCCCAAGGCCTTTTTGGATACAGGTGTTTGTACAGATGCTTGTGGTACCTTCAGTGGTTTAGAAATTGCTCCTAAGGAGGAACTGGACATTTTCTGAGGTCTTGGTTGAGTTGCTTGAATTTTCCCATAGTATCAAGGGCAAAAAAGCACTGTCTCTAAATACAGCCACATGTATACAATTAACCCAATTAACTCCTAATTATGACACTCGGCCAATCAGAAGCTTCTAAATGCGATTAGATCAATATCTGGAATCTTCCAGACTTTTAAGACATTTAAATGAGGTTTGTGCATGTGCAGTTTGTCCTTGAGAGTCGTGAATCTCGAAGAGACACCCGACAGAGTGAAACATACGTTATCTACCTTACCTTACCTTATCGGTGATGAAGCACAACAATAGGAATGTAAAATTTATCCCTTATACGCATTTGCTGTCTGGACGATTAAGCGATAAATCTTTGTTCCCAAAGACTTTTGTTTTAGAAAAAATGTCATTAGAACGTTGTTCTTAATCTGCATAATCCCTTATGTCTGAATTCATAGACTATATGTCTTCATTATTATCCTTAACTATTAAAAACGTAGAAAATATTCAAATGTACAGTAGCCATTCAGTGAGCGGGGGTGTTCAAACTTTTGTTCAGTACTGTATGTTGGGTGTGTGAATGTAAAATTTTGACCGCGCCAACTATTTTTGTTACAGTGCCATCGTTCGACCAGAAACTGCTAATAAAAAAGATCATAAAAGTAGCATGACCGTGCTAGAATTCACGTACAGTGCGGTCATTGTTATCCAGATTAACATAGCTGGGCTAGACTATATTTAGCCTTGAGAGTACCTGATGTGGAAATGAAATGAAATGATTCATTTAATTATTTAAAAAAAAAAAAAAAAGATAAATTCTGTAAAAACTGTTCACGCTGTTGATCTCCTGCCCGTCGTGTGCAGATACTGACGAGTGTGAAACCGGAGTCCATCGGTGTGGAGAAGGTCAGATTTGTCATAATCTCCCCGGGACATACCGCTGTGACTGCCATCCAGGCTACCAGTACGACACGTACAGGAGGATGTGTGTAGGTGAGACACGCTAACGTGCCATAAGAGCACACATAGTCAAGCTCAAGTCTCAGACAGGAAACGACTCTTCATAGTTTCTCGTAAAATATTTGGTTGATTTTTAAAATATGAATGTGCTACTGTGGATGGAAACAGCAAATAAAACCATTAGCATAGCCTATCTTAGCATAGACATCATATCTGACACGCCACTCAGAATGTTACTGATACAAACCCGCATTGTTAGCAGAGTGCATTTCTGCTAACAAAGCTAGCCCTCGGTTGCCCTCATTAGCTAGAATGAGAGGCTAACATTAATGCTAACTAGCTAGCTAGTCGTGTTGCAGTAATGTATTCAAATCATTTATGTAGCCAGGGTGAGTTTGCTACTACTGTAAATTTCATTACATTCTATAAGTCCCGTGTCTTATGCTTTACGCTATCTTCACGCTAGCTCTTCAGCTAGCTGACAAAAATTACAAACAAAAAGATATATTACTATATGTACAAATGTGAAATCATTTGAGGATGACGACGTGTTAATGTGAGAATGTGGGTGCTAATCTAGCTACATAGATAACTTTTAGTTGTTACGGTACCAATACTGGTTTGAAGATTTGTCTATTCTGAAACCCCACCTGTGACTAACGTAAGCTAGATACGTATGTTAGCTAGCATTAGTGATATTAGGCTATTAGAGATGGCAGGAGGAAATGGGGGTGTTTCAAAATTTGCATATTAATGTATATTCATAAATCCTGGTGTTTACAGTGAGGGGGAAGGTGTAGAGACGTTCCTCAGACATTTTTACACTTTAATATAATTCTACATGATTGTTCATGTTTTCGTCGTGTTCCTCAGGTGATGTCATGCTTCATGTGTGTGTTTACATTGTTATCAGGAGCAGAACCGCAGGCATTTATTCAGTCTTATCTCAGGTGCTGATTCACACTGTTGTGGCTCAGCGTCAGGCCTCGGCTCAGTGTTTAGACTAGCCTGAATAACATCTCGTCCGTCTCTCTCTCTCTTCTTTCTTCTTTCTCCCGCCGTAGATGTGAATGAATGCTGGCGTTACTCGGGTAGGCTGTGTGCTCAGACGTGTGAGAACACTCCTGGCTCGTATCGGTGCTCCTGCACTTCAGGATTCACTTTATCCAGCGATGGCAAGAGCTGTGAAGGTACAAGCTGATAAGGAGACGATGTGTGCCGGGAAACAGGGGGGAAAACGCCACCGTGATAAAGTCTAGCACTTTTTGTTTGTTTTTTTAGAGAGAAAATTGGAATAGTGGCATGTCAACTTTTCAAAAAAGCACAGAGTGAGGTCATGTTTTTTTTCCCCCTGACCAATCAGGTCACAGCTCTGGAAGCGTGCGAATAAAACAAACATTTCTGCCTCCGAAGCTACAGAGAAGACAAACAACCTCCAAAATTACAGCAATCTTTATATCATCTGCATTACTAATAAGAGAGAACAAGCTAGGCTAGTTAGTTAGGCCATACTAGCTAGCAATGCTAAGAGTGTTGTCATGGTTACAGTGTGCAGGCAGTGATCTGGCTTTAATAGCTTGCCAAGATCTCAAACACACTGGCTGATATTGGCTAATAACAACCCAGCACTGGCAAGCTAGGTAATATTAGGCTAACTATCAAAATTGCTAGTCAGGATTGCTAGCAGATGTTAGATTGCAGTGAATGAAATAAAATAATGGAGAAACACGCACAATGCTGATAGCTCCGATAAGTTAGCATCACAGGGAATGAGCATAGGAGGAACGGTAATTGAATTTTTGCTGTAATATTTCTTGAACATGGATGATGGACACTGTTGATTCTGCATCCTGGAATTCTGTTAACGCTTCCTGAACGGGTGTGTGTCATGATGCAGATGTGAATGAGTGTTTGAGCAGTCCGTGTAGTCACGAGTGTGTGAACATCTATGGCTCGTACCAGTGTTACTGCAGACAGGGCTACTACCTGCGTGAGGACGCACACACCTGTGAAGGTAACACACACGCCGCACTTTTCCCATGAATCACCATATTTACGAACCTTACGCCTTATGTATTTAGTCACGTATATTAGCATATATTAGTCCTAATATTTTAATTATAATAACTACAGAAATATGTTTAAGTGAGTATACTGTATGTTACACGTTAATAATTCCATATCGTTGAGTGCAAATGTTTGTGTCCTGAAACTGAACTGAACTGAATCAAGTTTAAATCGAATCAGGGTGAACCGAATCAAGTCTAAACTGAGTCAGGCTGAAATGAATCAAGTCTAAACTGAATCAGGGTGAACCGAATTAAATCTAAACTGAATCAGGCTGAACTGAATCAAATCTTAACTGAATCGAGTCTAAACTGAATCAGGCTGAAATGAATCAATTCTAAACTGAATCAGGGTGAACCTAATCAAGTCTAAACTGAATCAGGTTCAGCTGAATCCGGGAGAACCGAATCAAGTCTAAACTGAGTCAGGTTCAGCTGAATCAGGGTGAACCAAATCAAGTCTAAACTGAGTCAGGCTGAAATGAATCAAGTCTAAACTGAATCAGGGTGAACTGAATCAAATCTTAACTGAATCGAGTCTAAACTGAATCAGGCTGAACTGAATCAATTCAAACTGAATCAGGGTGAACCTAATCAAGTCTAAACTGAATCAGGGTGAACCGAATCAAGTCTAAACTGAATCAGGGTGAACCTAATCAAGTCTAAACTGAATCAGGTTAAACTGAATCAGGCTGTGTCGAATCAAGTCTAAACTGAATCAGGGTGACCCAAATCAAGTCTAAACTTAACAAGTCTAAACTGAATCAGGTTGATCTGAATCAGGCTGAACTGAATCACGTCTAAACTGAGTCAGGCTGTGTTTCGAATCAAGTCTAAACTGAATCAGGGTGAATCAAATCAAGTCTAAACTGAATCAGGCTGAACTGAATCAAGTCTAAACTGAATCAAGTCCAAACTGGATGAGGATGAACCAAATGAAGTCTAAACTGAATCAGGGTGAACCTAATCAAGTCTAAACTGAATCAGGTTAAACTGAATCAGGCTGTGTCGAATCAAGTCTAAACTGAATCAGGGTGACCCAAATAAAGTCTAAACTTAATCAAGTCTAAACGGAATCAGGTTAAACTGAATGAGGCTGAACTGAATCACGTCTAAACTGAGTCAGGCTGTGTCGAATCAAGTCTAAACTGAATCAGGGTGAATCAAATCAAGTCTAAACTGAATCAGGCTGAACTGAATCAAGTCTAAACTGAATCAAGTCCAAATTGGATGAGGATGAACCAAATGAAGTCTAAACTGAATCAGAGTGAACCGAATCAGGGTGAACCGAATCAAGTCTAAACTGAATCAGGGTGAACTAAATCAAGTCTAAATTGAATCAGGCTGAACTGAATCAAGTCTAAACTTAATCAAGTCTATACTGAATCATGTTGAACCCAACCAGGTCTAAACTGTATCATGAACAAATGAATCAGATCTAAACTGACTTGTGTGGATAAGATGCGGACAAACAAGGTTTTACAGTTTTAAACCAATATTTATTGTTTTTTTCCCACTATCAACATTAAAACATAATACATATTTTATTTTTAAAATAATTTATTTTACCATTATTGTTTCCAAAGAAATAAAGATCTGTTATCTTAAAAGTCTTGTTGGAATAAATGACATTTGTTAGGGGTCTGCAAATGTTTGCCCTTATGTATTAGCTCCAATTGGACCCACACATAGAGTCAAGATAAATGATGTGCTGTAATTTTCTGATTGTAGTTTCCCTCCACATTTCTGCTCTACAGATACTGATGAATGTTCTCAGAGCATCGGTCATCTCTGTGCCTACAAGTGTGTGAACGTCCCAGGAAGTTACGACTGTGCCTGTCCTGAACACGGATACAGCATGGCTCCGAACCGACGCTCCTGTCACGGTCCGAGATTCTTTATAGAATATAGAATGTGTTCAGCCCGTGATTAATTCCTCATATTCAGGCTCAGCTGATTCAGGTCTAAACTGAATCATTCTGGACTGAATCAGGTCTAAACTGAATCACGCTGGATTGAATCAGGACTAAACTGAATCAAACTGGACTGAATCAGGTCTAAACTGAATCATGTTGGACTTAATTAGGTCTAAACCGAATCAGACTAAGCTGACTTATTTTCTAAATTGAGTCAGACTAAACTGAATCAGACTGAACTGACTCATTGCTAAACTGAATCATGCTGGACTGAATCATGTCTAAACTGAATCCAACTGATCTGAATCAGGTCTAAACTGAATCATGCTGGACTGAATCATGTCCAGACTGAATCACACTTGACTGAATCAGGTCTAAACTGAATCAGACTAAACTAAATCAGACTGAACAGACTCATTGCTAAACTGCACCATGCTGGACTGAATCAGGTCTAAACTAAGACTGACTGAACTGAATCAGGTCTAAGCTGAACCATGCTGAACTGAATCATGTCTAACCTGAACCATGCTGAACTGAATCAGGTCTAACCTGAACCATGCTGAACTGAATCATGTCTAACCTGGTTAGACTCGTTGTGAGTCTCGTTTTAATATCGAGTTTGTTGGTGTGTCTCAGACATAGACGAGTGTGCAGTCGGAGCTCATAACTGTACAGCAGAGGAAACATGCTACAACATTCACGGCGGATTTCGCTGTCTGTCCTTCAGCTGTCCAACCAACTACCGCCGAGCTTCTGACACGTAAGAAACACACACACACACACACACACACACACACACACACCACCTCCCTCACTTCCTGTTAATCAACACCACAGAGGACTTTTAGTCCTTATCACTACTCGATTATTACTTAAAAACTTTAAGACAGTATTTAACAGCTGTTTTATCAAAATACAGCCTAAATGTGTGATGTCTAGCAGCTGGGATATTTTATACACTATGACCTGTGGTTTCTAGTGTACATTTTCATGATTTTTAACGGTTTCGCGACAATTTACGAGCGGGGGAAAACAAATAAAAAGTTAACTAGCTACACTGACTAGCTAATACCTGCGCTATATGAAATACTCTGTGCTTTCTCCCTGCAGACGGTGTGAGCGAATCAGCTGCTCGAACTTCGTGGCGTGCCAGAACTCGCCGGTGAGAATCACCTACTACCAGCTCAGCTTCCAGATCAACATCATCGTCCCGGCGCTCATCTTCCGCATGGGTCCGTCTCCCGCCTACACCGGCGACAACGTCATCATCAGCATCAGCAGCGGCAACGAGGACGGCTACTTCAGCCCCAGGAAGCTGAACGCGTACACCGGCGCCATCTACCTGCAGCGCCAGCTCCCGCATCCACGTGACTTCCTGCTCGACGTGGAAATGAAGCTGTGGAGGCAGGGCACCTTCACCACCTTCCTCGCCCGGATCTACATCTTCATCACGGCTAACGTCGTCTAACGCCGGACTTGTCCTCCGCTTACACTCCCGACATTCACAATTCACATCAATCGTCCATGATTTACAGTGTGTTCACTATTATTATTATAAACCTCAAAACACTGATTATATTGTTATTAGGTTGTTATTAGGTCTGTTAAAAGACATAAAACGTTAAATTTAAACTATACTGAAGTTATAAACTCACAAATCGTCCCTTAGTGAAGTTCACCTGTGCATAAACTACATCCGTTTGTCAAGAAATCGAGTTTCAGGACACCGCATTAACATTCGATCCTTTATATTATAAAGCACGCCGATTGTTCTGTTAGAAGAAACCGTACGCACATGAGCGTTTCTGAATTGCAAATTCAGTCAAATTTCGTGAATTAAGTTTCCTCGAGTATATTACAGCTTCTGTACACATTCACACGTACAGTACGTCATTAAAAATGTTCAGGACGCGATTAGGAGTCGCAATTTATGCAATTACACCGTTCACGCTGCGTTCACAAATCGCAGATTATCACCCATTAAGTGGGCAGGGCCAAGTGTATCACTGCGAAGAGCGGAGAGGGCGGAGCTAAAGAGGTTTTTTTTTTTGTTGAAAGTGATTACATAAATGTGTAACAACAAAACTGCGAGCCTCGTGAGTACGGCTGTGAAACCTAATTTGCATAATTCCAACCTTCTGAATGACAGTTACGCCCCCTACAACCTTCATACTGCGGTGATGCTTCCAACTCACACGATCACAACAGTCACAGCCCGCTGCTGTGATGTGTTCGGCTCACACCACAGAAAGGGTCTTATTTATTTAAAAAATAACACCGCTTACTTTTTATCTGTTTGTTGTTACAGTTCATGTTGTGGAACGTCCAACAAACTAGTTCCTGTTCTCACTTACGTTATAGCAGCTATAAACACTCGCTCCCTCACCATCCCTCTCTCCATCCCTCTCACCATCCCTCTCTCTATCCTCTCACCATCCCTCTCACCATCCCTCTCACCATCCCTCTCTCCATCCCTCTCACCATCCCTCTCTCTATCCTCTCACCATCCCTCTCACCATCCCTCTCACCATCCCTCTCACCATCCCTCTCTCTATTCTCTCTCTATCCCCTCTCTCTATCCCCTCTCTCTATTCTCTCTCTCTATTCCCTCTATTCCCTCTCTCTATTCTCTCTCTCTATTCTCTCCCTTTATTCACTCTCTCTTTATTCCCTCTCTCTATTCTCTCTCTTTATTCTCTCTCTCTATTCTCTCTCTTTATTTTCTCTCTTTATTCCCTCTCTCCATTCTCTCTCTATTCCCTCTCTATTCTCTCTCTATTCCCTCTCTCTATTCCCTCTCTCTATTCTCTCTCTCTATTCCCTCTCTCTATTCTCTCTCTCTATTCCCTCTCTCTATTCTCTCTCTCTATTCCCCCTCTCTATTCTCTCTCTCTATTCTCTCCCTTTATTCACTCTCTCTTTATTCCCTCTCTCTATTCTCTTTATTCTCTCTCTCTATTCTCTCTCTTTATTCTCTCTCTTTATTCCCTCTCTATTCTCTCTCTCTCTTCCCTCTCTATTCTCTTTCTCTATTCCCTCTCTTTATTCTCTCTCTCTATTCTCTCTCTCTATTATCTCTCTCTATTCCCTCTCTCTCTATCTCTCTATATCAACCATTTTTGAATCTGTTTATTATCAGTGGAGCACGAGCTGTTGCTATAGAAACGGTAAGGTATCAGAACGAGTGCATTAACATGAACCTGCGCTACTGTCAGAGCCGCTGTTATAGAGAACTACTCACCACCTGACGACCAATCAGGATCCAGAACTCAGCAGCTCCGTGGTGTGAGCTATAACGAGCTTCTACACTTATATATTGTTTTCTACTCCTAACTTAAAGCCTCGATAAACAACAGCTCGAATAAATTAGCGGAACTGTAGCAGTACACATCTAAGTGTTATGGAATAAATAAATGCGATAACTTTTTTACTTTCGTATAAATGTAAACTGGATGTATAAACTTTTCAAGTATTTCAGTATTTTTACAATTCTGTTGCATTTAATACTAAAACAGAAATAAACATTTTAAAGTAATGCAGTGTGTGTGTGTGTGTGTGTGTGTGTGTGTGTGTGTGTGTGTGTGTGTGTGTGATATGCACTTATGGACTTGCTATTTTCTTATCACACGTAAAGAATTATTTAATTAGCTAACCCAAATTCTTAAATGAAAAATAGTTTTGTTCCTGTAGTAGTCACTCTTACCCCACCTCTTTTTCCCTAAAAACTCCCATTCACAGGGTTTATGTAGTTTCGGCAGAGGGGGCGGAGTCAGCTTGGGAGCTCGGAAGGTTCGTCAACGCGTTTATTACAATTGCACTTCATTTCGCGGCCAGCAGAGGGCGCTAAACCTCGCACACTGCTGCTCTAAAAATGACAGTCAGTGTGATTTTTTTTACATTTATTTTAACAGCGTAAAACTACAGTAAGTTTTGGCACCAGGAAACTGGTACAAGTATAAAAGGTTCCATTGGTGTGGATTTTGTTGCCCGTCGCTTAACTTTTAAAAGACTTGGGTTTTTCACCGATCGACACCGAAGCATAATAAATAAAGTTTCAGGTTTTTGGTCGGAATTACAACAAAAGAAATAAAAGCTCGATTGTTTTCAGCTTCATGACGATCGTTTAATATAAAGCAGATATAAAACTGGATTTGTTATATAACAGGACGTCCCCAAGTGTTTTATTTACGCTCAAACCGCAGCAAAATACCAACAACTGTTAATAATTAAAGAAAGATGTCGTACTTTTTACCCGTTAATCGTTACGTTAAATGTTCACGAAACTACTTCCTGTTCTTACTTACGTTATAGCAGCTGTGAACATGAATTCAGCTGCACTGCCGTGTGGTTATTTTTGATGGAAATTTTTTTATTAACACATATTTTCCATGCCACTACACACTAAGACACATGCTGCGGCCTGTAATCACATGTGATGTGAAAAGCACATCATACAGCAGGAATAACTGGAGCTGAATTACACACTCAGCACCTCTGTCAAAGTGACTCTAACCACTCGGGTTAATTTCCTTAACCACAAACATTTCCTCTCAGAAATTAGGCGTGTCTTTGAGCTCCGGCCTCAAAGCGAGAGAGAGAGAGAGAGAGAGAGACCGCAGAGGAATTTGCCCGAGAGGATTGTTGGTTGCAATGTGTAAAGATGGCGGTGAAATGAGACTCGGTGTGTGAGCGGAGGGAAAAGCTTTACTGCTGATTTAACGGCCGCTGTCCGAGTGATTTATGATTTTCTCGACTGCAGAGTCTCCATCAGAGACAGGTTTTAGAATTTAGTCTGAATTTGGCGTCTGTATTTGATTAAATCCTCATCTCACAGGATCGAATCCAAACCAGGAGCAAAATCTGGGGAAGTAAATGTGCATCTTCATCATCATCTTCTTCTTCATCATATTCTTCTTCATTATCTTCATCATCTTCATCATCTTCATCATCATTATCCTCATCTTCTTCACCATCATCATCATCATCAATATCAACGTCTTCTTCATCATAATCTTCATCATCATCCTCATCATCTTCTTCTTCATCGTCATCCTCGTCACCTTCATCTTCATCATCATCTTCTTCACCATCATCATCTTCATTATCTCATCTTCATCCTCATCTTCTTCACAATCATCATTATCAATATCAAAGTCTTCATCTTCATCATCATCATCAAATTCTTCATCATCATCATCATCATGATGGGCAGTGGTGGTTTAGCGGTTAAGGCTCTGGGTTACTGATCGGAAGGTCGGGGGGTGTGGGGGGGGTTCAAGCCCCAGCACTGCCAAGCTGCCACTGTTGGGCACTAAGCAAGGCCCTTAACCCTCTCTGCTCCAGGGGGCGCTGTATCATGGCTGACCCTGCGCTCTGACCCCAACTTCCTGACAGGCTGGGGTATGCGAAGAAAAGAATTTCACTGTGCTCTACTGTATATGTGACCAATAAAGACTCTTCTTCATCCTCATAATCTTCATCATCATCTTCATCATCATCATCATCATCATCATCAACAACATATTCTTCATCATCTTCATCATCATCATCGTCGTCATCTTCATCATAATCGTCGTCATCATCATCGTCTTCATCATCATCTTCATCATCTTCTTCTTCATCATCTTCATCATCTTCATCATCTTCATCATCATCGTCTTCATCATCGTCGTCTTTATCATCATCTTCATCATCGTCGTATTCATCATCATCTTCATCATCATCATCATC
>NC_030430.2:25760226-25845226 GCF_001660625.3 Ictalurus punctatus
CCGTCAAATGTGAGTTATTTTTATACAAAAAAAATTATTCTAATTAAATTTTATGTATAAATGTTTGGGGTTTTTTTTTCTGCAATTTTATTGGAAAATCTTCTATTTTGGAACTGAGCCAGATCTTAATAAGGTTATAATAAAGTAATACAGCGCTTGAGTGCAAAAGTTTGTGCCCCCTTGTTTCCTTCTATATACTTCTATGACACAATTTTTCAGCGAAACGGCAAAATGACCTGTTCGTTGTAAACTTTTGTAAACTTTTGTGCATATTAAAATGCACAGAAGTTTACATCCCCATTCACATGCTAGTTTACTGGATAAGAATTTAAAAGTTGTAAATATCCAGTGCACTCATGAGAACCCATAATGCTTTGCAGTAAGTTAGTGTCCATGTGTCCACGTGATGTCCCCTAGACGAGTGCAGAGTTCTACATAGGACCCTTTTATTAAAGAAAAATAAAACAAAGTTAGGAAAAGTTCAAATAAAAAGTATAAACAGCAACTCCGCCTCTAACCCCGCCCCATCTGAAACCCTAACTCCGCCCCGTCTCTGCTCCTAACGCTTACCTTTTTAAAAAAAACTTTTATTAACATGCAATTACAATTTATATACTACAATTTTTTGTATATTTGTATACTACAAATAATAATATGTTAATATATTATAATAAATAAACACAGGTATATAATTATTATATATATATATATTTATCCATACAGAAAACTCATCAGTTGCAGTGGAGGCAATTTTCTTAACATACATTTATGATTATAAATAATAATATAATTTATATACGTAATATGTCAATAATAATAATAATAATATAGCAATATATTCATATATGTTATAAAAGTAATATATAATGATAATAATGCATGTATATACAGAATAATCACCCATTTAAATTTGATTAAAGCGGAATTATAATTAATTATAAGTAGCACCTGAAATATTTAAATATGGAAGTAAGATTTAATTTTATTTTAGATTTAACGAATCAGTTCATTTAACGGAATAAGATTTTGCCAGAACGTCCCACATTTTCGATTCCAACCCACACCTGTTGGCTCTACAAAATATTGGCACCCCTGTACCCCGTCCGTCGGTAGTAATGGGTGGAGTCACGCGCTCTTCGTTCACGTGCTCGAGGACTAAATTACAGTGTAGAAGTGTGTACTGAAATTACACCCTGATGTTTTATGAGTAAAAATGCTCAGAGTTATGAATTCCCTCCGCTCTCTCCTGACTCAGTGGGTTAATGAGCAGAGGCCGAGCTCCGAATAAGCGTTTGAGGTGAAAGTCACGTTTAATAAAGTGAATTTTGCAAGATGCAACAGGTACACAGATCTTTCATGGGTGTCTGCATACCTTAGTGACCGCAGTCTAACTATCACTTTCTTCTTTTCTTTCTTTTTCTCCTTTCTTACCCCCCCCCACCCCCACCCCCACCCCCCTCTGTTTTCCCTCAGGCTCTGCAGGAATATCCTGTGTAGTCTTCACAAAAAGCAAAAAAGACTCGGGCCGTGGGTTTTGTTTGTGTTTACCCCAGAGCGACGTCTTCAGAGAAGCTCTGAAAAGTGAGGGCTTTTGTTGACTTTCCTCCCAGTGATAAAGAGAAGATGAGAAAGAACAGAGGCCATGATTCAGTAAGAAGCATCTCGTAATTGTGACTTGTGTTTTTCCACGTCAGTGACGTCTATAGACGTGAGACGCGATGATGTGACGAGTGCCATGTGGTTTATTTTTCTGGATCGTCCTTGTTAAATATGAGGGGAAACAAATTAAAGGTTAAATAAGGAGATTTCACGTGAGTCACGTGACTGGATCGGGTTAAATATGATCGACGCTGACGGATTACATTAAATCACAACCGCTTCACACGTGAATAATCACACGTGGGCTTTTTTTTAGACACTTTTCTTTTTCAAATTTTTATCATATGATTTGACTTTTTTCAACGTGAGACGTTTTACACGCGTAATTTTTTTCAAATGATTCACGTTGCACGTGTGACCCCCCCCACGATTTAATTATTTTGTCTTAATTCTTGAATGCAATACATCGTGAGGTTTAATTTTTTCATCTGATTTCCTGAAACGATTCCTTTTTTTCTCCACGTGTGAATTTTTTCACCACAGTTTATTTATTTACACGTTTTTCATTTTTTGCCAGGTAAGGCATGGCTTTTTTTTTTTTTTTTTTTGAGTTTTCCACAGTGATCCCCCCCCCCCCCCCCCCCCACGACTCCTTTCCCCTTATTTTCACATGTTAATATCACGTGTCACTCACATCTTTATTTGAAGCCACGTGTGAAATTTTGGGGCATATCATGATGAAATGCAGTTTCACGTGTTTTTCAAATATTACTCCCGTGTGGTCCACCTGTGTGGTCAGATACAGGGGAACGGGTTCTTCAGGGGTTCTTCAGCTGTCTAAATGGGCTCTGACTGGAACGCCGTCTGATGGAGAAACACTCTGCATGTAGAACCTAGACGGGTTCCTCTAGAGGGACAACCGAAGAACCTTAACGCTTAATCTCAGTGTTCAATTTTAAAATATATTAATTTTGCAGGCGAAACTATAAAGCATGTTCAATAAACCGTGTCTGGATTTCAATTTCATTGTTTTTTGTGCCGAAAATTTTTGAATTTTTTGTTTTGTTTCGTTCAAAGTTTCACAGACAATGTGTTGGAGCTAACAGCAGGGGGCGTTGCACTTATATACAGCATTTACTCCAATCTTTTCTTTATATTTTCCCTTTTTTTAGATAAAATCTATGCTTTCTTTTCAAATAGTCACATATTCAGAAGGGTTTAGTTAGTTTAGTTATCTGCCACACTTTTTATCTTTAGACTTTTCAAAATTTAGAATCCAAAAACTTTTTTTTCCATTAAACATACACTTTCAGAAGTAAAAAAAAAAAAAAAAAAAAAAAAAAAACAGGGACTAAATGATAGCTTTCAGGTAATAAACGCTTATTAATGTGTTGAAATATTCTAATGGATGTCTTTTGTGTACCTGGAAATGAAAAAAGATGCAGTTTTTAAATGAGTAATTAAAGATGCAGAGTTTTTATTCTAATATTTAATCACTGTATGTGTAGTGAGAGTGAGTGTGTGTGTGTGTGTGTGTGTGTGTGTGTGTGTGTGTGTGTGTGTGTGTGTGTGTGTGTGTGGTACACACTGTATAATCACACTAATCCCCATTTGCTAAAATGAGGTCAGGACTGAGTTATTACTCCTGGCCGAGGGGAAGGTAAAAAAAAAAAAAAATGGAGATAAAAAGAGCAGGAAAATGACGTGTGGTGAATGCGATCATTGTTTCCTGCTGCTTTGCGGTTTCACATCATGGACCTCTCGGAATGCAGCCGCATCAGTGTTTCGGTTCCGTCTTCTCACCCGTCCTCGCCCTTTTCTTGTGCACTCACCTGGATCCATCTCTCTAGCGACTGCACGCCTTCCATCACTCGGTCTGCGCGCCGTCGTCCCACCTGCTGACCCCGAGTCTGCTCACATCCGCTCCCGTGGTGCACAAGATCACCACTCATCTCTTGTAAACTGCTCTCAGATCGGTGTAAAGGGGACGCTCGGAGTCTGTGGGTTCACACGGCGATAAGAAAGCTGTGAGTCTCTGTGTTCGAGGCTTTCGCAGCCAGCAGCCGTGAGTCAACAATGTAAGAAGCCTCGTTTTGTCACTCTCACCTGTTATCTCATGGGGCTGAGATTTCTGAGATCGCTATCTCGGTGAAAAGGAGAACTCCACGACTGAACAGCATGGGAACTGTGATGGCACTGACTCATCTGATAACACACACACACACACACACACACACACGCTTTTTTTTGCCTCTAGTTACACATACTGGGCCGTGTTCAGAGTCGGGTTATGCAGCTGCTTAAAAGTGGATTTTCTGAGCTCCACGTTCAGACGTGAATTAGAATCAGTGTCATAAGAAGTTACAGCCAGAATCAAAATCTGAATCTGAAGTCAGAGTCAAAATCAGATTAGGTCCAAATCAGAGTCCGAATCAAAGTCATAATCAACGACTCACCGTCGGGACAGAGTTAGAATCAGTGTCATATTCAGAGTTAGAGCCAGAATCAAATTCGGAATCAGATTCAGTCGCAGGCCCTGTTCACACTAGTGCGTGTTCGTTTTAAAACACATATCCGTTGCTACGGTTACGCCTGTCGTCTACACTGCTCCGGCGTTTTCCACCCTTCAAAACGGAGACTTTCTTTCGGAAACGCCGAAGACCCCGTTTTAGTTTGAAAACCCAGAGCTCGCACTTCAGTGTAAGCAGACCAAAACGAAGACTGTTGAAAATGAAGGCGTGGCTCCGCCCACATTCGCCCCCTGATTGGCTCTTCTGGATCATCGCGTATGCTGCCCTGATTCGTCAAGCAAGTGAGGTTACGCTACTTTGATCATATACACAACAACACGGAGACTGAACCGCAAGCTTTTCTGGCTTTGTCGTCATTCTTAGCCGCCACCGTGCAGTTCAGTTCTGTATTTTATAATCCTGCAGCTGCTACATGCGCAAGAGGCGAGCTACGATTACAGCGATCGCCGATAAATCTCATTTCCAGCGGCGTAAGCCCTACACGGACCGCCGGTTTGGACTTGAAACCAACTTCCTGTTTACACCTGCATGCGCATGCCCAGTGTGCACGAACGGTCATGTGACGTGCGTTTTCAGTCGTGGAGCGTGGACGGAGATCGTTTCTGAAACGTGGCGGATACGTCAGCGTGGACGAGGAGCGTTTTCATTTTAAAGCGGCGTTTTAAAACCGAAACGCAGAAGTGTAAACAGGGCCTGAGTCAGAGTCATAAAAAAGAATCACTGTAGGGACAGAATCCGAGTCAGAATCCGAGTCAGTTTCATATCAGATTCAATGACAATCAGAATCACTGGTCTGATGTAAGCTGACGGATCACCGAGAGCCTTCTTTCCTCTCACAGGGAATTGCTGATCGTTTTTACTTCGGTCGAGTCTTTCACCTGAGCTGTTTACGTTGCAGCTTTGAGACAGTTGGCACGGACAGAAAAAAGCTTATTGCACAGTGATATTGTGATATTATTCATCTTTATTTTCATTTTGTTCAGAAATGTTTGTTTTTTTTAAAAAAAAACCCCAGCTTCTGATGAATTATGTGATTATAATGATCAGCCTAGAGAGATTCAGAGAGAGACAGACAGAGAGAGCGAGACAGAGAGAGACAGACAGAGAGAGAGAGACAGAGAGAGAGAGAGAGAGACAGAGAGAGACAGACAGAGAGAGAGAGACAGAGAGAGAGAGAGAGAGAGATTCAGAGAGAGACGTGTGTGTTAACGAAGAGACAGGACTAATTCCTAACTATGTCACTAAATACAATAAGATTAACGGTATTCTCCAGTGTTTTTCACTCTAATCTCTTTAAATGGTGTCTTGTGTGTGTGTGGGGGTGGGGTGGGGGGGGGGGGGGGGCTCTGTGATAGCTCAACAGAGTCTTCCATTTTCCCAGTTAAGGGAAATGTTAAATTCTTATCCATGATAATCACACACACACACACACACACACACACACACACACACACACACACACACACACAGGTACAGTGGCGAGAGAAGAGAGGATAAGTCTCTGTTGGTAGACTTGGGAGAGGATTAAACCTAAGGGTTCAGAATCAGAGACTGCGTCATAATCAGAGTAAGAATCAGTCTCAGTATTAGAATCTGAAACAAAGTCCAAAGTCATAAAATTAATCATTGTAGGGTCAGAATCAGAGTCAGTGTGAAAGTTAGAACCAAATCCTGTCGTAATCAGAATCAGAGCCATAAAGAGAATCACAGTAGGGTAAGAATCAGAGTCAGAATCAGAGTCAGTGTCAAAGTTAGAATCAGATTCAGTCACAATTAGAATTGGAGTCAGGGTCAGAATCAGAGTCATAAAAAGATTCACGGTAGGGTAAGAATCAGAGTCAGAATCAGAATCAAAGTCATCAAAAGATTCACAACAGGATCAGAATCAGAGTCAGGGTCAAAGTTAGAATCAGATTCAGTCACAATCAGAATCAGAGTCAGGGTCAGAATCAATGTCATAAAAAAGAATCACAGTAGGGTTAGTATCAGAGTCAGAATCAGAGTCAGTGTCAAAGTTAGAATCAGATTCTGTCACAATCAGAGTCAGAGTCAGGGTCAGAATCAAAGTCATAAAAAGATTCACAACAGGATCAGAATCAGAGTCAGGGTCAAAGTTAGAATCAGTTTCAGTCACAATCAGAACTGGAGTCAGGGTCAGAATCAGAGTCAGAGTCGGAATCAGCGAATCAGCATTAGAATTAGAGTCAGAATTTACCAAATGTAGTAAGATTTAAGAAATTTTATTCATCGAATCAGCACGAGAACATCCAACGTACAGGCAGCCAGATACACAGAGGACACACGAGTTCCGGATGACGTGACCGTAACGTACGACTGCAGACTGCAGCTGTGTGACGTGTTAAACAACAAACATCAAAGAGGGGGTTATAAACGACACGCAGCCATCCCGAGCCTTATTTAGATTAAAACATCAAGGCCGAGGAGTTAACACGTCTGTTCCTCAGTCTGCTTCATCAAACAACTGAACTTAAAAGCGGATTACACCTCACGCCGTGTGCAACATGCGGTCCGGTGCAAAAGTTTCTGCACCCTCGGGAGAAAATTAATACGCTAAAGAAATTCAGATTTAGAAACTATCACGTGTATTTTTCTATACAACGAGCAGCAAACATGATAAAATACTGCAAGTAATATCAGTTAAAAAGTTAGCGTCTTATTTTATAAATGTAATATAAACGTGTGTTAATATTGGTTCTTTTCTAAAATTTCAACATCTTGAGTTATCCATCCATCCATCCATCCATCCATCTTCTACAGCTTACTCCTTTTCAGGGTCACGGGGAATCTGGAGTCTATCCCAGGGAGCATGGGGCACGAGGCGGGGTACACCCTGGACAGGGTGCCAGTCCATCGCAGGGCACAATCACACACACACTCACACACACATTCATACACTACGGACACTTTAGACACACCAATCAGCCTACCATGCATGTCTTTGGACTGGGGGAGGAAACCGGAGTACCCGGAGGAAACCCCCGCAGCACGGGGAGAACACGCAAACTCCACACACATTCGCGGCGGGAATCGAACCCCCGACTCTGGAGGCGTGAGGCGAACGCGCTCATTCAATAAATAACAAGTGCAAAATGATTAAAAAAAAAATTAAGTTAATCCATATCCTGAATTTATATATTTCTGTAAAGCTGCTTTGTGATAATGTCCATTATTAAGAGCACTTTACAAATAAAACTGAATTGAATTGAATTAAATAAAGGTACTTTTTTTTTTACAATTAAAAATAGGCACTAAAAAGTAAAAAAAAAATAGAGGGAACTTTTTTTTCAAAACAACAACAACAACAACAACAACAAAAACTATAGGTATTAAAAGTGAGATAAAATGGAGGTACTTATTTTTTCTTTAAAAAAAAAATCTAGATACTTAAATTAAAAACGAGAGAATTCTTTTATTTTTTTCATTAAAAAAATTAAGTACAAATTATTTTTTTAAAAAAAGAAAGAAAGAAAAGAAAAAAAAGGAAATATAGGTACTTTTTCATTTTTCCGTTGGGAAAATTTGCTCTAATAGACGTACATTCTCTCTTTTCCATTCTAAAATACAGGGACTAAACTGAGGTGAAATAGACGGATTTCTTTCTTTCTTCTCTGTTAATAAAACGTACCGTAGTGCGCGTTGCCCTCATCCTTAATAAACTATATTCTATACAGCACCTTTAAAAAGGCGCTGTACATACGGAAAGAAAATAGAACCGGAAGTAAATGGCATAAAACTAAGTATATATGCACGTACGCATCAGAAACAGTTCATAATAAAATACAATTCATTAATAATAACAATAATAGTAATAATAATGAAATAACAACAACAACAACAACGAAAAAAAAACAACAACACAGTCATCGAGTAAAAGCTGTCCTAAAGAAATAAGTTTTCAGAGAGGATTTAAAAATGTACAAACTCAAAGATCGACGTAAGTTTAACGGTGCTATAGGTTATTATTACTGCGGGAATATTTGGACGTGTGTGTGTGTGTGTGTGTGTGTGTGTTGGATGCCCGTGGGGCACTCGTGTGTATTATTGCTGAGATTTACCCTGACAGCTTGACGATCACGTGGTGGCTCACGAATCGTGGGCGAGAGAAGAGCAGGACGTCGATACGGTGGAAAATGAAAACACAGCTCAGGAAGAGCACATCCGGTGTAGCATGCTAACACGCTAACACGCTAACACGAAGGCTCGGCTTCCTCGGCTGCCACCTCAGCGACTACAACGAATAGAAACAGATCACTAAAAATCTGCAGCTTAATTCGGGCACTTTGGCTGGAAGTTTCCTGAAATGAAACACCGAACCTGTGCCTGTCCTCTGCGGCGGTGGAAACGCAGTGAATTTTATCTGCGGCGTTCTCATTTCATGTGGTTTCTAAAGCGCTTTTCAGAGTCAGTAATTTAGCTAAGCCTCTCGATCTGTAGACATTTGCTGTCTTAGTGTAAGCACAGGAACACACAGGCAGCACAAAGCCCTGAATATTAGTTGTTTTTTTAATATATGAAATAACCACAGACACACACACACACACACACACACACACACACACACACACACACACACACACACACACACTGCACTGTTACCTCCTCCAAGTGGATTATTTTCCTATAACAGTGGGTCTCCAAGTGTTTTATTCCACTTACACCACAGCAACTTACCAACAACTACAACGATGTATTTATTGAAGAATCTCACTTCCTTCCTGTTCTCGCTTTCGTTATAGCAGCTATAAACACTCGTTCCTCTCAGCAGCACTCTCTTCATTCTCTCTCTCTTCATTCTCTCTCTCTTCATTCTCTCTCTCTCTTTATTCTCTCTCTCTCTTTATTCTCTCTCTCTACTCTCTCTCTCTTCATTTTCTCTCTCTCTTTATTCTCTCTCTCTACTCTCTCTCTCTTTATTCTCTCTCTCTCTTTATTCTCTCTCTCTTCACTCTCTCTCTCTTTATTCTCTCTCTCTTTATTCTCTCTCTCTTTATTCTCTCTCTCTTCATTCTCTCTCTCTTCATTCTCTCTCTCTCTTTATTCTCTCTCTCTCTTTATTCTCTCTCTCTTTATTCTCTCTCTCTCTTCATTCTCTCTCTCTTTATTCTCTCTCTCTACTCTCTCTCTCTTTATTCTCTCTCTCTCTTCATTCTCTCTCTCTTTATTCTCTCTCTCTTTATTCTCTCTCTACTCTCTCTCTCTTTATTCTCTCTCTCTTCATTCTCTCTCTCTTTATTCTCTCTCTCTTTATTCTCTCTCTCTACTCTCTCTCTCTCTTTATTCTCTCTCTCTTTATTCTCTCTCTCTTTATTCTCTCTCTACTCTCTCTCTCTCTTTATTCTCTCTCTCTTCATTCTCGCTCTCTTTATTCTCTCTCTCTTTATTCTCTCTCTACTCTCTCTCTCTTTATTCTCTCTCTCTTCATTCTCTCTCTCTTTATTCTCTCTCTCTCTTTATTCTCTCTCTCTACTCTCTCTCTCTCTTTATTCTCTCTCTCTTTATTCTCTCTCTCTACTCTCTCTCTCTTTATTCTCTCTCTCTTTATTCTCTCTCTTTATTCTCTCTCTCTTTATTCTCTCTCTTTATTCTCTCTCTCTTTATTCTCTCTCTCTACTCTCTCTCTCTTTATTCTCTCTCTCTTTATTCTCTCTCTTTATTCTCTCTCTTTATTCTCTCTCTCTTTATTCTCTCTCTTTATTCCCTCTCTCTTTATTCTCTCTCTCTACTCTCTCTCTCTCTTTACTCTCTCTCTCTTTCTTTATTCTCTCTCTTTACTCTCTCTCTCTTTATTCTCTCTCTCTACTCTCTCTCTCTCTTTACTCTCTCTCTCTCTCTTTATTCTCTCTCTCTACTCTCTCTCTCTTTATTCTCTCTCTCTTTATTCTCTCTCTTTATTCTCTCTCTCTTTATTCTCTCTCTTTATTCTCTCTCTCTTTATTCTCTCTCTCTACTCTCTCTCTCTTTATTCTCTCTCTCTTTATTCTCTCTCTTTATTCTCTCTCTTTATTCTCTCTCTCTTTATTCTCTCTCTTTATTCCCTCTCTCTTTATTCTCTCTCTCTACTCTCTCTCTCTCTTTACTCTCTCTCTCTTTCTTTATTCTCTCTCTTTACTCTCTCTCTCTTTATTCTCTCTCTCTTCACTCTCTCTCTCTTTATTCTCTCTCTCTTTATTCTCTCTCTTTATTCTCTCTCTCTTTATTCTCTCTCTTTATTCCCTCTCTCTTTATTCTCTCTCTCTACTCTCTCTCTCTCTTTACTCTCTCTCTCTTTCTTTATTCTCTCTCTCTCTTTATTCTCTCTCTACTCTCTCTCTCTCTTTACTCTCTCTCTCTTTCTTTATTCTCTCTCTTTACTCTCTCTCTCTTTATTCTCTCTCTCTCTTTATTCTCTCTCTACTCTCTCTCTCTCTTTATTCTCTCTCTCTTCATTCTCTCTCTCTTTATTCTCTCTCTCTCTTTATTCTCTCTCTCTACTCTCTCTCTCTTTATTCTCTCTCTCTTCATTCTCTCTCTCTTTATTCTCTCTCTCTCTCTACTCTCTCTCTCTTTATTCTCTCTCTCTTCATTCTCTCTCTCTTTATTCTCTCTCTCTTTATTCTCTCTCTCTCTTTATTCTCTCTCTTTATTCCCTCTCTCTATTCTCTCTCTCTATTCTCTCTCTTTATTCTCTCTCTCTTTATTCTCCCTCTTTATTCCCTCTCTCTATTCTCTCTCTTCAAGTTAATAAGACAAAAAAAACCCCCGCAGTTTGTTAAGCATTTCACTGAGAAACCACAAAAGAGCGTGAACTCTGTCCTGAAGATCTCTTTGTAGAAACTTCGATGGAAAGTTACAGCTTTACATCTGACTGTTACAGAGCACTGGCACTGGAGACTCCTTCCATAAACATTACACAAACACAGTTCTCCTTACAGAAACCTTCACCACATCAGTGTCGAGATTTCACCCTACACATCCATGTAAATGAGCTGTTACTATAGAAACCATCGATCGATCTATCTATCTATCTATCTATCTATCTATCTATCTATCTATCTATCTATCTATCTATCTATCCATCCGTCCATCTATCTATCTATCTATCTATCTATCTATCTATCTATCTATCCATCCGTCCATCTATCTATCTATCTATCTATCTATCTATCTATCTATCTATCTATCTATCTATCTATCTATCTGTCTATCTATTGTCAGAGTCAGAATTAAAGTTAATATATGAGCCATATCATACGTAGGATCAATATTTGTAAGAATTTATCAACGCCTCGTTATAAAGACATCACAAAGAAACCTTTACTTTCGAACCGCTCCATCAGAGTTTCTGACAGCAGTAAACGATCAAAAGATTGAAAAGCATAATAAAACCCCATTAAAACACTCATCAGCGTTTGTCCTCCATTAGCAGCTGCCGAGCTCATAATTACGTGTTCGTCTCGGCGGGGAAATGAGGCGCCTGAACGGATCTCTGAACACGCTGTACGTATAAACAAACCCATTCAGCATCTTAAACCTGTTTGAAAAAGATTACGTCTCCTCTGAACACAATAAAAGACTCTTCTTCTGTTTCTCTGTGTTCTTTTTATAAACAGCGTGTTAGCGCGAGTTAAAGGTTGGAGTCAATGAGAACACAGGGCGCTTTTACTTTTGCACCCATAAAGCAATATAGTGTACAGTCGGAAATAACAAGCTTAAAGCCATTTTAAAAAAACTGTGATTCTGTGATTCTTCAGTAACAGCTGAAAACTTTCATTTAGAGAAAGGTTTTATTAAATCCCGCAAGTTTTATTCACGTCTGTCGGAAAAACCTGCGGAAATATTACGTGTAGCATAAAGTGTCAAAATGATTTAAATTAAAAAGATAAAAAGCATCCCAATGTAAAGATATTCAGGAATTTGAAAAGAAAAAGCAAATGATGTAAAAATTGGAAATCAGGATGTTTTTTCCCAACATGCTCAAAAAGAAAAGCCGTAAGAACTAGAGTTAGGACTGGGGGCGGGGTCAGGGGCGGGGTTAAGGGCGGGGTTAGGGGTTTATAAATTATGTAATATTTTGGATTGTTGCATTGTTGCAGGATATACTTGTATTTATTTTAACATGGCTTCGTGTTTTATTCCATCAAAATGAAAACATTTGCAGACGCAAACTTTTGTGTGGTGAGATCAGGGGCGGGGTCAGGGGTGGGGACAGGGGCGGAGTCAATGACTTTCTTAAGCTTTTATCAATCTGATATTTGAATGAAATCCAACGTCATCACCATCACTCAGCTGAACCGGAATAAATAACTTTTCCTTGAAATCAGTTTTTTTTTTTTTTTTTTTGTTTATTAATAAAGAAGCTTTATATAATATATAAAGAGCATCTAATCTTCATCGCATAATCTGACATGGAGACGTCCGCTATCTCACAGAACTTTCTTGGGATCTCGTTCAGTGTAATGAGTAATAATTACCAAAAGACCAATGAAATCACACAGAGTTAAACCACGACAGCACGAAACAAACAAAATTCCGCAGCTAGTGAATTAGCATGTGTTAGCTTAGACAGCGCTGCTTTAAAATAATTAAAAACAGTCATAACAAAAGCAGACACTCTGGTGTATCGTAAAAGTACATCAACTCTTTCTTCACTCAAAAAGAAAACCAGATTTGATTTCCTGAGGGTAAATTCGTGCCTCTTTCACCAAGGAGCGCAGGAAAACATTAGCTCAGGCTAACTCTAACAGCTTCTCTCAAACGTTAGCTAGCATGCTAATAAAGTCTGCTTTGCTAATCGCTAGCTGTCCCAATACGAATGCCGAGTGTATGTAGCGACAGCAGCAGATAGATTACAGTGGTGTGTATTAGCTCTGGTTCTCACTCTCACATCTGCCGAAGTTTACATCTGTTAGGAATTTAGATCTGAAGCGGTGTGACGCTAAAACACTCGCTGTACGACTTTTACAAATGTCTGATTATAGAGAAATGCAGCGCTGAAAGGAGGGACAGGTATTTACTTTGGCTCGGTGCTTATCTCCTCGCGGCGCGTCGTGTTTTGCTCGGTCTGTGGGTGGCCGCGGGCACCTCGGCGCTTTGATGCTAACGCTCTCAGCTCCACGTGCTGCTTTGAGGTTTGATGTGAAGTCGCTGATTATCACTGTGTTGCTGTGTGTCATCGTAAAACATAAACCAGGCAGCGTAACCACCGTATTGTACACTACACTAGGTGTTTGTTCCTTCGGTTCGGTGCCGTGATGATAATCGCAGGTGATGTTTAAAGGCGCACCTGGTTTTACCTGCGGCGCTCGTTTCGTCAACGAGTAGACCTTACAGTCATCAGCGTCTGTAAACACATGGCATCATTTTTACACGATCTCAAACACACACACACGCGTATACGACCACGTAACCATGACAACGCTCTTACCAGTCCTAGCTAACACTGGCAAGTTAGCTTGCGCTCTATTGTCAGTAATGCACAGGAAATGTTGGTCATGAGGAGCTTCGCTGTAGCTTCGGAGGAAGAAAATCAAGAAGCGCGACATCACGTCACGTACCGGCGAACGTTCCAGACATACGCACGCCGTTATGTTTCATTAGAGTAGTGGCCATGAAATTTCTTCCATTCAACATGTCGTAAATCTCCTCGTTTTTTCACTGCTTCTTTGTCCTCCATGTTTGTTTTTCTCACTTGTCTCCTGAGCTGCAACCTGATCGATCAGGAGATTTAAAATAATAATAATAATAATAATAATAATAATAATAATAATAATAATAATAATAATATCCTGCTGTGAACAAAAAAAAACCCAAAAATGCAAAGGACAAAAGTGTGCATTATAAAAAACTTACAACCACTTCCTGTAGGATTACGTTATTAGTAACTGTAGTAGTGTTATTATTATTATTATTATTATTATTATTATTATTATTAAACAAGTACTTTTTTTTACTAATAAATTGTTTGGTAAGATTGATCGAACACGAACACGAACACGAACACACACACACACACACACACACACACACACACACACACACACACACACACACACACACACACCTTGCTGAATGTTCCTGGTGTGTTTATATAGGTGCAGGTGTAAGTGTGAACAGGTGTGTGTGATTAAAAGTCCGGTGATTGTGACAGTAACAGAGTCCGTGTGTTTCGGGAAGCGTTGTCCAGGGCGGCCATCTTTGTAGGCCACGGTGTGTTCTGGGAAACAGAGTTCCCTGCTGATAAAACAACACCAATGGAGACATTACAGAAATTCTAATGGTTTCTACTACAAATACCATTAAAACCATTAACAAGCGAAGTGTGCCATATTCTATTAGGATTTAATACTTTGTACTGGTTTCCACTAGACATACTGTAAATTTGCCACCAATAGAACCCAACACATCACCAGCAGAGACCCACAAGGACCATTATAGTTTCTGTCAAAAACAATCGATTCCCATTATAACCATTAAAACCATTAGAATGTCTGTAATGGTTTCGATTGTTTGTTTGTTTTTCCAGCAGGGTTCTCAGTGGATGTGAGAGTTGACCTGACACTGGCTAGCTACTTTAAAAAAAATAAAATAATAATAATAATAATAATAATAAAATGTATTCACTATGAGAGATTGGCTCTGAGTCTACTAAAAGACCTTCCTGTTAGCTAATCAAGAATGCTAGCTAACTAGCTAAGTTAGCTCGCTAGTTCCTGGTTAGTTTTAAGTCGTCTACGTTTGGGCCGTCTTACGCTAAAAAAAAAAAACTGAAAAGAACGGGATGAATAAATAATCTAATATCTAAATCCGATCAGGGATATATTTAAAATAAAACACATTATTTACCAGCAGGAGTCTTTTTGGTTTTGTCTTTGAAGTCTGAAAAATATTTGTTGTCTATCTTTCTTAGCTATCTAGCTAGCTTGTGTTAGCTAGGTCTGACTAGCTGCTATTAGAAAACATGTTACATTTCTACATGTTTATTATTTCTTTAGAAGTATTTTCAGTAGTGGTGGTCATTTTAGAAGTATTATTGTAATGTTCAGTATTTTAATTAGTAGTAGTTTAATTTATTTCTTGCTTTTCATTGATTTTTGTTTTGTTTTTACAATTAGAAAGAGATTGTTGTCGTTGTTGTTGCTGTGGGGTTTTTTTGATTGCACAGATATCGTATCTCCGTTTACGAGATCCCCAGATCACCATGGAAACAAGTTAAGATCCGTCGCTCCACCGGGGAAATGCCGTCCTCCGTCCATGTGGACATGCTGGTGATGTGTTTAGTGCGTGCGCTGTACGTGTTGCGGTTTTTGACGTGTTCGTTGTGCAGATTTGGCTGGCGTGGACGTTACACGCGTCTGATGAAGGAGTGTGTGGTTAGAAAGCGGAGCTGCTGGAGCGACGGCGTGTCACTTCACATGTCAGCTCACGTAACTCCACAGCAGCTTCTCCTCTCACAGGCCTTCAGGGACTAAAGCCATTTTTAACATAATTGCAGCAAACCTGCCTGACTGGCTCACTTTCACACACATACACACACACACACACACATACACAAACACACACACACACACACATACACCACTCTGTCTCAGTGAGTAACTAGGCTGAAACACCACCTGAGGAGCAGAAACGCAGTTGTTTACGAGTTTATTGCACATCACACACTGAGCAAATGAGCAAATCTTACTGCATACCATCGTACCTACATCGCATCCACATCGTACCTACATCGCGTCCACATCGTACCTACATCGCATCCACATCGTACCTACATCGCGTCCACATCGTACCTACATCGCGTCCACATCGTACCTACATCGCGTCCACATCGTACCTACATCGCATCAACATCGTACCTACATCGCGTCCACATCGTACCTACATCGCGTCCACATCGTACCTACATCGCGTCCACATCGTACCTACATCGCATCAACATCGTACCTACATCGCGTCCACATCGTACCTACATCGCGTCCACATCGTACCTACATCGCGTCCACATCGTACCTACATCGCATCCACATCGTACCTACATCGCATCCACATCGCGTCCACATCGTACCTACATCGCGTCCACATCGTACCTACATCGCGTCCACATCGTACCTACATCGCGTCCACATCGTACCTACATCGCGTCCACATCGTACCTAAATCACATCCACATCGTACCTACATCGCATCCACATCGCGTCCACATCGTACCTACATCGCGTCCACATCGTACCTACATCGCGTCCACATCGTACCTACATCGCATCCATAACGAACCTACATGGTATCCACATCGTACCTGCATCATATACGCATCCTACCCACATCGTATCCACATCATATCCAGGTCGTACCCACATCATATTCACATCGTAGCTACATCATATATATGTTTTCAGCCAGGACTTTAACACTGAGACTGTGTCTGAGTCCCGAACACTAATTGGAAGGCTGTCCATAACTGTGAGGCGCTGTAAGAGAAAGCTCTTCCCCCTGCTGTAGCCTTCACTATTCCAGGTACCAACAAACAGCCTGCATCTTTTGATGGAAGTAGGCGTGGCAGATCATAAAAGACCAAAAGTTCTCTCAGGTACTGTGGTGCTAGACCGTTTAGTGCTTTATAGGTCAATAATAGTATTTTATAATCACTGCGAGATTTCACTGGGAGCCAATGCAGTGTGGGTAAGATCGGGGTGATGTGGTCGTATCTTCTGGTTCTAGTTAGGACTCTAGCAGCTGCATTCTGGACTAACTGGAGTTTGTTTATGCTCCTACTGGAACATCCAGACAGTAAGGCATTACAGTAATCTAGTCTAGAGGTGACGAAAGCATGAACTAATATTTAGTGACATTATAATTCTTATTTTAGAAATATTTCTGAGATGAAAGAAGACTATCCTAGTAATATTATCTACATGAGCATCAAATGATAGACTGGAGTCAATAATCATTCCGAGGTCTTTTACTGCTGCACATGATGAAACAGAAAGTCCATCCAGAGTTACTGTGAGATCAGAATGATTACTTCTAGCTACACGTGGTCCTAGTACAAGTTCTTCTGTCTGATCAGAATTAAGTAAAAGGAAGTTAATAATCATCCAACGTCTAATGTCCTTTACACATTCCTCAACTTTACTAAGCTGCTGTCTGTCCTCTGGCTTCGCTGAAACATACAGCTGTGTATCATCAGCATAACAGTGGAAGATCATTCCATGTTTACGAATAATTTGACCTAGAGGTAGCGTATATAAAGAAAAAAAAGCAGAGGGCCTAAAACAGAACCCTGTGGAACACCAAATTTAACCTCAGTATGTGTGGAGAAGTCTCCATTTACATCTACGAACTGATAACGATCGGTCAGATAAGACCTGAGCCAGGAGAGGACTGTTCCCTTAACGACAACAACATTTTCTAATCTATCAAGGAGAATAGTATGATCTATAGTATCTATAGCTGCACTAAGGTCGAGTAACACAAGCAGCGAGACACAACCCTGATCAGAGGTCAGTAGAAGGTCATTTACTACTTTAACTAACGCTGTCTCTGTGCTACGATGAGGTCTAAATCCTGACTGATACATTTCATGAATGTTGTTCCTGTGTAAGTACGAGCATAAGATTGAGCATAATAAAGAGACTTGATATCGGTCTATAGCTGGACAGGTGAGAGGGGTCGAGGTCAGGTTTTTTTATGTTCCGTCAGTGATCAGTTGAGGAATAAAAAGCTCGACAGTCCCAATAAATCAACAGAATATTATTGTACACGTTTAAATAATGAGAGTAATATTTAGATACTTTTTCCAATGTCAATATTTTATTTAAATCATCACATTTATTACAGAGTGGGCTGCAAGAAAAAGTCATATCATTATTGCCATCGTACAACAGTAGCATACAAAAAGTACTGAGACAAAATGGCTGCTCCACAAAGCGGTGCTTAATTCACATTAAAGCAGTGTTTCTAGTCATTTTCTTATTCTTGTTTTTATTCTATTCTACAAAAATGGTTAAAGATCCATCAATGAAAAGGTTCTTCATCCAGTCCGAAAGGCAGACCCTTTCCCCAGCACCATTATTTCTGCTAGTGGAGGCGTGTGGAAGGAAACAATGCCTTTTATGTGCAGAAAAAGCAGAGCTTATAGACATTTTACAAAGGAATTAGCCTGAGGAGATGACTATATACATATGAGTTCATCATGTTACTGTTATTATACCAGAGAATCAGTTCATACCAAGAAGAAACCAGCGATAACATTTCACTTCCTGGAGTAATCAAGAAGTGTTATATGTCTCTCGACAAGCTCCAGCTTGTTTTCTTGTCTTTTTTTTTTTTTAATGCACGAGACTCATATGAAACATATTTCGGCCTGGACTTGTCCTCATATGCAGTGTGTTTTAAATATAGTGATGATTTTTTTTTTTTTTACATGTTAATAATTTAGTGAAGGTGTGTGAGTGACGCTGAAGGAGGAAAATCAATCTGAAACCAGGAAATGTTTAACAAATACAAAGTTCTCTCACGATTAAAAGGTTTAATGTCATAGAATGAAAGAAGAAGAAAAAAAGTCAGCTTTAGCTAAATGAGCCAAATATTTATTCCAACCAGAAATAAAGTTTCACATCGTACACTCACAATTGAAGTTTGCTCGTCTTTGGTACACTTTTCTGGCCACGAGCTTCAGAATCATAAAAGTTGCGTAGGTCTGATCGACTGTCCTGCCTTCTGGACTCTGTTTTGAACACTGTGACACAGTCAGATATGTTTTTTTTTTTTTTATCAGATATTGTCATTTAAAAATGTATACAGCATCACGTTAACAATTTTTTTTTAAAGAATTTAGTTTGAAATATATAGCTAATATAGCTAACAAGTAACGAAATATTCATCTTAAATGACATTTTTAATGTTTGTGTAGCAGCTACGTTTCAAATTTACTTTAAGGTAGAGTATCCTGAGATGATATTTCAACCTCATCCCCCCTTGTTTTTTCTCACCAGCCACTAAAAATTCATTAAAGTTTTTTTTTTTTTTTAAATCACCGAGAGAGTAGAAGCGCAGGCCCTGGGAGAAAGCGTAGGTTAATGGTAGGTTTGGTAAATGAAGAGAGGTGTTGAAAAGCTCGTGATGAGAGGAAGACATTCTGCATAACCTCAGGACACGGACCTGAGAGCGAGCCGCTGGAGGACACGGACACTCCCGGGAAGTCTCTGAGCACGTCTCATTAACACCTCTACCTGGAGCTAATATCCGCCGCGGACCACCAGCAAAGAAGAAGAGAAAAGTTTGTGTTTAACCGTTTTACTGCGTCTATAAAAAAAAAAAAAAATCAGTTCCAAATGCAGTTAACACAAAAACATGAACAACATGAAGAGAAAAACTCCGAAACTACTGAAACTGTAAAGATATATTTTTTACAATTAGTAAAATCCTGAAGATGAGAACGTTATAAAATCACATAAATATATATATATGATTATTTCATCTCTGTCCTAAAACAAAAATAATTTGTATTTTTTTTTTGAAAAATATTCTGTGCACTAAAATTAATTAAACATTAGCAAAAACTAAGAAACCCCAGGCATTCCACGAACATTAGCTAGCTAGCTAACATTAACCACGAGCTAATTCAGCAATCATTTAAGTACCGGGGCAACTAACATTAAACAAATCACCAAGTTGTATTTATTTAACATTACCCAAGTTAACTAACATGCTGCTGTTAATAAGTTGTTCATTTTAAATTTAGGTGAAAGATTGCTTGTTATAGCTAAGTAAATTTGCTTGCTACCAAGCATCAACTGTTAGCCTGTTTATCTGTTGTTAGCTTACTAACATTATCTGCAATCAAGTTAAACATAATTAAACAAAACACCAACTTGTAATTTACTAAACTTAGCTAAATTAAGTAAAAATGCTAGCGTTGGTGAGTAGCTAACATTAAAAGTACGTAAAAGATTCTTTGTTACAAGGAGTATTAACTCAGCTAGCTAACTATCACTGTAGCTAATTCATTACCTTTTGTTAGCCAGCATGAACTGCTCGTTAACTTACCTAAGGTTAGCTAGCTAACTGATATTAACTGAAACACAGACTCACTGTGTTAGTGTGGTTAAGAGTACACTTTTAGAGGGTGCCAATAATTTTATCTTAGCAAAAAAAAAAAAAAAAAAAGGACAAGAAAAACACAAGAAAGTTGTGAATAAGAAGGTATTTGGGACTGGGGCAAACTTTAAGATGGTGAATTTTACATAGATCGCCGTTCAGAAATAGAAAAAAATGACTGTAAATATCCGTGACGAGAAAACGTTACCGAGCGTAAATAAATCAAATCAAATAAAAACCCTTCAATTTATTTAAAAGTATTTTTTGGCTAAATGAGATTTTTAAAAAAGAGAGATTAACGTTATCAGACAGTCATTAATCTACTGAATCATCACTGAGGTATACTGGCCGAAAGCGGGGTGCCAATACTTAAATCTTAGCTACAAATGAAAGAAAAAGTTGAGTGTGAGTTTTGTCAGATGACATTAAAACATTTTCTGCTGCACTCAAACGCCATTCTATCAGGCGTGTTAGTTCAAAATCTGCATTCAACTCTAAGCTAACATTAGTTAAGTTAGCTAGCTAACTAGCATGAACCAATTTATTATGTATTGTCAGCTAACTAGCATTAACTTTTAGCTAGCTATCATTTAGTTATCAATCTACAGTAGAGTTAGCTAAATTAGCTAACATGAGGTAAAAGACTGAAATACAAAGAGCATCAAACTCAAAGCTAACGTTATTTAAATTAACTAGCTTATTTAGCTTATTAACATAATTAATTAAGAAAATTAAACAAAATGCTAACTTGTGAATCAGGGGTAAGAAATCTAAAATAAACCTAAACATCACTGAGAAGGAAATATTCCTGTGGGGAAGAAAATAAACTATAAACTAACCCGAAGTAATAAATTTGATGCCAAAATGGTGACGTTTCCTCCTGAAACTAGATTATAAATCAGAAATAAACACGTTGACAGTTACTCTACTCAGAAAAGCCACTTGAGCTAAAGATGTTATTATCGTGGCTCTGTTTTTTTTTTCATGAGTGATTCATAAATCTTTTAATGCTCGTAACATCAGACACGTTTCTGAAGATTCTGGACTTCAAAAGCAGATGTTTACGCCAGCGATCCTCCACAGTCGGTGTTATGTGGTTGGAGCAGATGAACGCTAAGCCCTACTGAAAATACAGAGGATTTAATCCATTTTAATCAGATACTTGCAGTTTGAATGCACCATCAGCTCCACAACTATTGGCACCCATCATAAAGTGTATAAATGAACTACTGTATGAAACACAATGGGGATATTTTGAGATTTAAACGTACGGACATGCTTTATATAGCTGTATATCATTTCAACAAAATATTTCACTCATTTTTCCATTTTTCCAGTAAAACACTAGTTTTAATAAATGTTCCCGATGTTCCTTGGTGAAATGAAAACAGCACTGTGCTCCTTCCTGTGATGTTCAACGAAGGAATGTCTAGGGAATCTTTAACACGCCTCAATACAAAAATAAATAAATAAATAAATTCTTTTCTTTTAAATTTCTTTGGGTTTGTGAATGTGGTCGTTCTCTTCGATCTCTTCGATCAGCAGGATTCCAGTTCGAAGTTTGTTCCTAACGATGGTTTTGTGTTCTGCATTGTCTTTTTTTTTTTTTTTTTTTTTTAAAGCTCTATGGCTAAGTTGTAACCTCCTGGCAGAAGTCACCAGAACTTTTCATTGTATTCAGTCCCTTTTTTTTCTCCACCAAATATGCTAATAATGCAAGGTGGATCATTAGTTTTTTTCATTTATTTTATTTAACTGTTAGCTGTACCAATACTTTTGGCATATGGGTTTGAGCAGAAATGCTATTTTAAATAAATAAATAAATAAATAAATAAATAAATAAATAAATAAATAAATAAATAAAGGTTTGCACGGAAGTGATTTTTGTCGGAAGAAAGCTAAATAATTTTTCTGATTGTTTGAGTGTAAAATTTGGGTTGTTGTGTAGTGTTTATTTATTCTTTTTAAGGGTGCCAATAATTCAGTTGTTGTGTGTAAATGTTTTATCGTGGCCAAACGAAACTAAAACTTTGCCAGATTTTGCTGATTTTCTTTGTGCTTATGTGCATACGTTATATATAAAAGCCAGTAAAACAGAAATTACTAAGAGTGTTCAAGGCATTTACATACAGTTGCGATAAAAATTATTCACCCTCCATCGCAGATCAGGTTCATGGTCAAAATGTACAGACTGTTTGCGATGAACAAATCACACAACAGCGATTGAAATAGTTCGACACAACGACTGCTTCCAAGCGGTTTCCCCAAATTCAACTGAAAGTGTATCTTATAATGATTTCTCCAGTTTCAAAATTATTCACCCCCCTGAATAGAATCCCTCACAACAGCACAAATATGTAAAACAGGTGTTGTCTCAAGCACCCCTGATATAAACTAATCAAGGGCTTCATTAGTTGCACCAGGTGTGCACCAGGTGTGGACCAGGAACACATGAAATACCTGAAAAGGCTAGGAGCAGAAAATATATGGAATACCTGGACAGGGCAGAAAAAGGAAGCTACCGATGGCTGCAAGCAGATTTGTGAGAAGGCAGGTTGTGAAAACCCCTCGAGTGACTGTAAAAGACCTGCAGCGAGACTCGGTGTAACAGGCACTGAGGTTTCGGTGAGCACAGTAAGGCGTGTACTAAACGCAGAAGGTTTCCATGCCAGAACTCCAAGACGTTCACCGCTACTGACCCAAAAGCACGAGAAAAGTCGCTCAGAATCATATAAATAATCCACAGAAGGTTTGGGATTCTGTTCTGTGGAGCGATGAAACTAAACTGGAACTTTCCGGCACGATGGATCAGCGGTACGTCTGGAGGAAGAAGGATGAAGAAAGAACACTCTGTCCACAGTCGAGCATGGTGGAGGCTCGGCGATGCTCTGCGGCTGCTTTACATCCTCTGGCACTGGAGACCTGCAGCGTGTGGAAGGCGAGATGGATTCAGTGAAGTATCAGGAAATCCTAGGAGAAAACATCATGCCGTCTGTGAGGAAGCTGAAGCTTGGGCATCATCGAACCTTCCAACAGGACAATGATCCCAAGCGTACCTCAAATTCCACCAAGGCTTGGTTACAGAAGAAGTCCTGGAATATTCTAAAATCTCTGGTGGGACTTGAAGAAGGCGGTTGCAGCACGCAAACCCAAGAATATTACTGACCTGGAGGCCATTGCTCATGAGGAACGGGGGAAGATTCCTCAGGAACGCTGCAGAAGATCTGCATCTCGTTTGCAGCAGGTCATAACAGCAAAAGGAGCTCCACTAAATACTAAAGATGCTCGCCATGAAGGGGGTGAATAATTCTGAAACTGGAGAAATCATAATAAGTTGCATTTTCATTTGAATTTGGGGAAAACACTTGAACCAGTCGTTGTGTCGAACTATTTCAACTGCTGAAAGTCTGTAAATTTTGACAATAAACATGATTTGCAATGGGGGTTGAATCATTTTGATTGCAACTGTATACAGTAGACACGCCCACAAAACTCAAGGAAGAAAGCTAAAAACAACAAAATGGGGACTAAACGGTGAAATAGTGCGTCCTGATCATGGTATGTGTTAAATCTTCCAGTGATGCAGGTCAGCTATCGCAGCATGTCGCCTACCATAAACACACTTTTATCAGGGCGCCATTAATTTTGTCTTAACTAGTCGTATGTTTCTTAATTTATGGATTTGTTTTGTAATCGCTTTCATCAAAATGTTCATTAAATTGATGTGTAACTGAAATAAATAAGTGATGTAAACATGACAGTGTAACAAAATCACAGGAACTCATCGCAAATGTATATGCAAATTATATGCAAATTTACACAAACTCAGGAGGGAAGCGTAGGATACAAACGTTTTTCCAAACATCTGGATTTTCATTTAATTCACGAATAAATTTTTTTCGTATCTGGTTCGATCAATGCTTTGAAGTCCGTAGATAGGAATGTGGGCGTTTCTGAACTGTGAATATTTGAGTCCATATATGGAGGAAAGTCTTAAACAGGAAGAAGGAAGTGGATGTCATTCATGTATGCATGAGTATGTTTGAGATTGTCAGATACCTATCTATAAAATCTTTGCTTTTTGAAGTGTATCGTTCATGCAAGTTCATACATGAGCCCAAAGACGTGGTTTTATATTTGTTAACAGGAAATAAAAGTGTATATTACGTTTTATTGTTGCTTTTTTTAAACACGTGAATGATTAAGCCTGTGACAGAAGCAGGACGCAACTGAGGCTTGTTTCAACCTGCGTATTCCTCTCAAAATCAGCTCCGAGTCAACAAAACACACCGAGTAATTAATCATGCTAGTTACACTCGGGCTGACAGTGTGTGCTCCCTGCGTAGCGTTCAGGTTCTCCTGCACGGGTACACAGCTTATGGATGTGCTGTTATCGGAAAATAATCAACGTTGGTGTAGTAACAGTAACTCTGCTTCGTCACACCAGCCTGCCGTTGATTATTTACTCTGACAGCGACCAAACACAGTGTTTATCCCTTACATAATGCAGTGACTCAGCAAAAAAAATCAACCGTGAACAGTTTCTTTACGCTGATGTAGCTAATGTAGCTAATGTAGCTAACAAGTGAGTTTAGGATTTTTCTACAAATATAGACTCAAATCTTCATATACTTGCTTCTCTGTAATTTTGTAAAATGGCAGAGATTTAAAGTGTTTACACCGTTAATTTACTTCCTGCTTTCACCGAGGAGGCGGGGGATCAAGGGGCGGAGTCATACCACTGCCTTGCACTACAGTGGAGTAATAAGTGATCCAAGATGGCGGCTTCCAGAACGTTCCAGTGTTCAGCTACATGACAGTAATTCCCACTGTGTCCAGAACCACATCATCGCGTCTGTCTGAATGAACTGTCTGTGGGTTTGAGGACTGAAGGTTTATTTATAGAATTAAAGTAAGTTTTCTATCCCCTCCTCCCACCACCACTTTTTTAAGTAGACTTCCAGAATTTTCCATCTTAGCAAAATATTATGTTTTAAAATAACCACGTTAATTCACTCAGCTACTAGTTTTAATTGCCCCATATAACAGTTAGCTAGAATTCTTTTCACCAGAGTAAAATGTTTGCAAAGCTCGTTAGCAAACATGGTTACTGATATTATACTGTATACTACAGTCAATAATAGCCTAATGATTACACGCTAGCTTGCAAGTAAACGTTCTTTTATGAAGAACCCTTGATGGGTTTGTGAAGAGTGTACAGTACAAGGCCAGCTAACAGAGAACGTTATTAGAACATTTATAAAAGTATTCAGCATGCTGGAAGAAGGTTTGACTGGAACAGTCCAAAGATAACGTTCCTGCAATGTTCTGATAACGTATATAAGTATAAAACCTGTGTGTGTGTGTGTGTGTGTGTGTTACAGTAAAATACTGAGTGACAGGGTGGGGTGATGAAGCAGAGTCACTGTAACCACCTGAAGTCGATTATTTTCCTCTAACAGCATGTCCCCGAGTGTTTTATTCCTCTTACACCACAGCAATTTGCCAAATATATATATATTTATTATTATAGAAGGACGCATTAGACTTTATATATATATATATCTCTTTATAGTTACATTTAATATTCTTGAAATGAGTTAGTTCCTGTCCTCACTCACCAGTTACCGAGAAACTGAAAAGCGTAAAATCTCCTCTGTCCCAAAGATTTCGGAAAACTTAAAGTTTGACACTGGAGACTCCTTCCATAAATGTTAAATAAACATCTCCTTAAAGGAAACTTCACCGCATCAACGGTTAAATTGAATGCGTTTTATTATCAGGGGAGCGACTGCCGTACACCTCCCTGTGAACGAGCTGTTACCATAGAAACGATGACCTATTAGAATGAGCGCGTTAATATAAACCTGTGATTTGCAGCTAGAAGCTTTGAAGCTTTAAACCCAACATCTATTCACACTCCTGAGCTACTCTTAAGCAAATTGAGCCAATAAACAATTGTGTTGTGGTTAATGGATTTACAACATTTCAACAAAAGAACGTTATGGGTTGTTGAAGCGATGCTCTGCGTTAGCTGTTAATGAGGCCTTAAACAACAGCACTGTAAAGACAATGTGGCTAATAACCTGTGTGTGTGTGTGTGTGTGTGTGTCTGTAGGGCTAATGTCTTTACAGCCCAGCGTAACGTCCTGCTAACGGCTATTCAGAGTTGCGGCTCTTCCCACACCGGTGCTGCTGTCGTCTTCTGTCGTCTCCCAGCTCTGTACTGAGAGAAAGATCGAGGTTAGATCACCTCTCGCTTTAAGCCGAGAAGGTCACTGTGCTACATTCAACTCCCGAGACGGCACCAACAATAGAGGACGACCGTGGAATTAGCGTTAGCACCGGTGTCGTTTTCCTCCTCTGGGATGCGGTTTGAAAGCCATCCTTTTGACTCTGACACCTCCTCCGAGTCGGCGCACATAAGGATGAGGACGGCTGTGAAACCTGGGACGTTCCTCCAACAATGACGAACTTTAATTTGTCTCTGTTGAACCCTGCCTTTAGAGCCCATTGTAACGTGGAGTTCTCAAAGTTCCCGGGCTTGTAAAAGAATCCGGTGGACGGCTAGCGAAGCTCGATAGCCGTGGTTACAGGTTAATACAGATCACAAAGGGGGCGGAGCTTGCTATTTCGTCTTTTGTTGGACGGATAACAAAGATGCATCTGGCTTTACGCCTGCACCTTTTGTCCCGTTCAGTTACACCATTACCATCACTGAGCACTGCATGCAGCTGGCCTGCTCTAACACCGAGCATGACCTTTGACCTCTCTCTGAACTGCTTAAGCACCGTGGTTAAAGGAGGGGACTTTGGTTGGGATTTTTAGTCCTAGCTGTGATAAATAAATGCTTTAATTATTATTATTATTATTATTATTATTATTATTATTACTTTTAAATGGCATTACATTTCTATGTTTAGTTACCGTTTAAGTATCATTTCCGGGGTATAATTTTAAAATGAGTTCTCTTATTACATTATTCTAATAAAACGTTATACAGATCTCAAAAATAACCACTCAAATATTTTTCTCCTTTGTACAGCTGCCATTTCCATCACTGCATGTACACGACTGCACGTACAGTACACGCTTTCCAGGGATATATGGCATGATATATGGCATACTTTGAAGTGGGTGGAGCTTAAAGTCTTGTTCAGAGTTGGTTAGGTTTCAGCTAATGCCGTGGACATTATTACAGAACAAAAGAAAAGTGAAATGTTGAAATGTTTGGTCTTTTTAAACTTCAGTATAGATGCAATTTGTCCAAAATTCTGAAAAATGTTTGAACAAATGGATCATTTCTACTGCTGGTGTCTCACCTTCATCACACTTCTGCGCTTTTTCATTTTCGCTACTACGTTTAAAATATTTAAAGTATTTAAGATCCTTTACTTCTATATAAAAAATTTTTTTCAAGAGAAATATTTTAGAGATAATGGTAAAGAAATGGTACAAACACTAACCCCACCCTTAACTCCACTTTAACCACGCCCACAACCCTAAACTTGGTTTAAGTTCATAAAAATAAATTTTCACTATAGAAACATGAACCACGCCCACAACCCTAACCACTGACTGACCTCAAAACAGTGAAGCTGTAACAAAAGGTCTAAAAACTAATGCAGTCTTTAACTCCACCCACTAACTCCACCCACCTAAACTCTAAAGTTTGATTTAATAAGAATGAAGTCACAAGAAACACTACAAACACTAACTCTCCTCTAAACCATGCCTTTAATCCCGCCCACCACCCTGTCCTTTGATTGATGTTATACGAATGAGGTCATAAAAAAAGGTACGAACACTAGCCCCACCCCTAACCTCACCTTTATGACCACCCAAAACTGTTTCCTTGCTTGGACTCAAAGAAATATTATATGGTACAAATAGTGACCCCATCCTAAATCAGACCCTTAACCCTACCCACAAACTTTACCTAGTTTTGCCTAGTCGTAAGAAAGGCTACAAACACAAATTTCATCCTAAATCCCACCCATAACCCTAAACTTGGCTGGATTTCATAAGGATGAAGTCGTAAGGTAAGGCACAAACTCTGACTCTGCCCTTAAATTTATCCTCAACCCCGCCCACAACTCTAAACATCGACTTATTTCAGGAGAATTACACAAGAAGCCACAAGAAAAAAGTAAAAAAAAAATAAAAAAAACACTAATTCTGTCCTTAACCCCGCCCCTAACCCCGCCCACAACTCAAACCTTTGTAACTTGTTACAATTATTTTGTGCAAATTTGCAGCCTGAATCTTTTAAACGCTTCATTATATTAAACTTGAGAATCATTTTAATGGTCTACTTATGCTTTTAATCAGGTAACCCCTCACATTTCTCTTACTTATCTTTTTTTTGTACTTTTCACCTCTTATTCATGAGTTACAGGTCGACTCTCAGTATGAGAGATGACATTGTGTTTTCCCTACAATGAGGTCCTTCACAAATGCAATGCTGTCATGTTTTCCAGGAACTTTTTGAAATGTAAGAGGCTTTCTTTCCTGTCTCACCATCGTCTTGCCCGGGCCTGTTTTAAATGTATCATTGCAGAAAGCCATGAAACAATTTAAGCTGATACTGCCAGTTTCAATTACTAAACCATGCGCTCGCAGTCATTATACTATCAATCTTCCATCTCCTGCACATGTAGTGCGTTCACGCTAACCGGCTCAAAAACAAAACCCAGAGGATACGTGCAGATTTTAAAAGGTTCCTGAAGGGTGCAAGAAGAAACGATGGAACGTTTTGCATAAAACGATGAGGTTACAGGCACATGGTAAACAAATATGACATTAAATGTAAAAAGAAATAGATAAAATGTATGACATGCCATTTTTACTTAATAAAAATTGTCATTGTTAACAAATTGCTGTAATTAATATATAAATGTGTTTCTGGTGGTCTGTAATGGTAGTTTAATGGAATTTGCTGTTCCTAATGGGGTATAATGTGTTTCTGGTGGTATGTAATGGTATTTCAATGGAATGTGTTGTTCTTAATGGGGTTTAATGTGTTTCTGGTGGTCTGTAATGGTAGTTTAATGGAATGTATTGTTTATAATGGGGTTTAATGTGTTTCTAGTGGTCTGTAATGGTAGTTTAATGGAATTTGCTGTTTCTAATGGGGTTTAATGTGTTTCTAGTGGTCTGTAATGGTAGTTTAATGGAATGTATTGTTTCTAATGGGGTTTAATGTGTTTCTGCTGGTCTGTAATGGTGGTTTAATGGAATGTATTGTTTCTAATGGGGTTTAATGTGTTTCTAGTGGTCTGTAATGGTATTTCAATGGAATGTATTGTTTCTAATGGGGTTTAATGTGTTTCTAGTGGTCTGTAATGGTAGTTTAATGGAATGTATTGTTTCTAATGGGGTTTAATGTGTTTCCGGTGGTCTGTAATGGTAGTTTAATGGAATGTATTGTTTGTAATGGGGTTTAATGTGTTTCTGGTGGTCTGTAATGGTATTTCAATGGAATGTGTTGTTCCTAATGGGGTTTAATGTGTTTCTGGTGGTCTGTAATGGTAGTTTAATGGAATGTATTGTTTCTAATGGGGTTTAATGTGTTTCTAGTGGTCTGTAATGGTAGTTTCATGGAATGTATTGTTTCTAATGGGGTTTAATGTGTTTCTAGTGGTCTGTAATGGTAATTTAATGGAATGTATTGTTTCTAATGGGGTTTAATGTGTTTCTGGTGGTCTGTAATGGTATTTCAATGGAATGTGTTGTTCCTAATGGGGTTTAATGTGTTTCTGGTGGTCTGTAATGGTAATGTAATGGAATTTGCTGTTCCTAATGGGGTTTAATGTGTTTCTAGTGGTCTGTAATGGCAGTTTAATGGAATGTATTGTTTCTAATGGGGTTTAATGTGTTTCTAGTGGTCTGTAATGGTAGTTTAATGGAATGTATTGTTTCTAATGGGGTTTAATGTGTTTCTAGTGGTCTGTAATGGTAGTTTAATGGAATGTATTGTTTCTAATGGGGTTTAATGTGTTTCTGGTGGTCTGTAATGGTAGTTTAATGGAATGTATTGTTTCTAATGGGGTTTAATGTGTTTCTGGTGGTCTGTAATGGTAGTTTAATGGAATGTATTGTTTCTAATGGGGTTTAATGCGTTTTTGGTGGTCTGTAATGGTATTTCAATGGAATGTGTTGTTCCTAATGGGGTTTAATGTGTTTCTGGTGGTCTGTAATGGTAGTTTAATGGAATTTGCTGTTCCTAATGGGGTTTAATGTGTTTCTAGTGGTCTGTAATGGCAGTTTAATGGAATGTATTGTTTCTAATGGGGTTTAATGTGTTTCTAGTGGTCTGTAATGGTAGTTTAATGGAATTTGCTGTTCCTAATGGGGTTTAATGTGTTTCTAGTGGTCTGTAATGGCAGTTTAATGGAATGTATTGTTTCTAATGGGGTTTAATGTGTTTCTAGTGGTCTGTAATGGTAGTTTAATGGAATTTGCTGTTCCTAATGGGGTTTAATGTGTTTCTAGTGGTCTGTAATGGCAGTTTAATGGAATGTATTGTTTCTAATGGGGTTTAATGTGTTTCTAGTGGTCTGTAATGGTAGTTTAATGGAATGTATTGTTTCTAATGGGGTTTAATGTGTTTCTGGTGGTCTGTAATGGTAGTTTAATGGAATGTATTGTTTGTAATGGGGTTTAATGCATTTCTGGTGGTCTGTAATGGTATTTCAATGGAATGTGTTGTTCCTAATGGGGTTTAATGTGTTTCTGGTGGTCTGTAATGGTAGTTTAATGGAATTTGCTGTTCCTAATGGGGTTTAATGTGTTTCTAGTGGTCTGTAATGGCAGTTTAATGGAATGTATTGTTTCTAATGGGGTTTAATGTGTTTCTAGTGGTCTGTAATGGTAGTTTAATGGAATTTGCTGTTCCTAATGGGGTTTAATGTGTTTCTAGTGGTCTGTAATGGCAGTTTAATGGAATGTATTGTTTCTAATGGGGTTTAATGTGTTTCTAGTGGTCTGTAATGGTAGTTTAATGGAATGTATTGTTTCTAATGGGGTTTAATGTGTTTCTGGTGGTCTGTAATGGTTCCTTATAGCTCATCTAAGCTTATCCACCTTGTATTAAAATGTGGAATTCCGGTGGGATTTAGAAATAATTGGAAAATTCCTAATGGAAACAGTCAGAAATCTGATGGAAATCATGAAGCCAGTATCAATGAAAGATTTTGTTTCCAGCAGGAAATCTTCTGCCTCTACATTTGATCTTTTCCAGAACTCAGTTTTGCTCAAAGCGAGCTTATAGTCATATACATGCAGATGGAATCTGAGTTACGGCAATAAATCTGCAAGAGAGCGAAACTTTCTTTTACGGTAGGTTTCATTCGGGAGTTTTCTATATTTCTTTCCCATTAACACGAACAGCATTTTAAAAATGCGTTTAAAAAGACCTAAAAGACTAAACCGTAACCCTGAGTTTACCCAGCTGGACCGTTTGTGTATTTGTTTTGTCACGGCATTGGTATGAAAGTGAAATCACAGCATCACGTCACACACGCCGCAGGGCCTTTATGAGTGTTAATTATTAACGACGTCGCTACACGGATGCAACCCCGAGAGAACCTCCGCTCTGACTCTTACACCTGAGTTTAGTCTTCATCGTATCAGGTTGCTTTGAGGGGAGAGTCGTGTAATTTCAAACGCGGTCGTCTGAAGCGGGCTGTTGTTCCGACATGGCCGATCCGTGCACGTGGTGATTAAGACGATGACATCAAAGGCATGCAGTAGCTTCAAAGACACACACGTGTAGTCGTAACAACCTGCAGCACACGACAGTATGATGTCAGGATTTAGTACGCAAGGAGCGTTTCATCCCCGATTCCTCATGATTCACGCTAAATATTGGTACAATGATCTATATAAATAGGTTTGATTGAAGTAATAAACACCGTGTGTGTGTGTGTGTGTGTGTGTGTGTGTGTGTGTGTGAAAAATTTAACCAAACATGTTAAAAACTTTCAGTTATTTTGTTTGTTTTAAGAATGATTTTTACGTGGGTTTCAACCCGAATCGATCATTTTAGAACTGTTTCTTTAACGAGGAGTAAATACGTTCAGGAACGTCACGAGATGTACCGGTTGGCACCGGGACTGCGGTTCATCTCGTCAAGTTGCACAAGATATCTGAGGTTTAGGAGAAAAAGAGAGGAAGAAAGAAAGAAAGTGCTTTCGCTTCGGCGCTTTGGTGATAAACGTTTCACGTCTAGCGCCGCTTCACTTCCGACCCTGATTCATTTGCAAGAGGAGTGCGGAGCGTGCATGAGGGACCACTATACCCCACACAACCACTGCACAAGCATGGGAAAGTATCATATGGGGTTCTCGGATGCTTAACAATCCCACAACACACGGCAGAATGCATGCGAGCAGCCTTCAAAGAGGCTCGTTACTAAAGCTCACTCAGATCGCTGGCTCCTCGCGTCTCAAACGCGATACTTCAAGGGCTTTATCGAGAGTGTGTCTCGGTGCTGTGCTAATCTCGGTGTCTAGTAATGTTCCCTATGGGCTTTATGGAGCTCTTCTTGGAATGTTTACAAGCAGCAGGCAGGCCTACGTGTCGGGAAAACACGAGCCGGGGAAGTTACGCCGCTCTAACGGGGCAATGTTTTCCACGTGTGACGGAAGGCAAAATGGCGGTAACGCCGCCACCGAATCGTCTCACGCCGTCGTGATACGGCGAGTCTGCAAAGCAGGCGTTTCAGAGGAATGACGACACGGTACGGTTTTCATGCCGCACGTCTCGGGTGCTGGTACATGTCCCAACCGGACGGGGGGGGGTTAAGTGGGGGGGGGGGGGGGGGGGGGGGTTAAGTGAGACTGACGGAATTATGTGTCGTGATTTATGGACCAGCAGAGCGTGAAGTGAAAAGCACATTCGCACACATGCGTTCTCCTTCTCTTCGTTTCATTCGACATTCAGAGAAACGATTTGATCTTTTATCTTTCCGTTCGCAAAATCCGGGACGTTTCTCGTTAGCAGACCGTTTATCCTCGTGTCAGCGCATAATGAGACTTTATGGGGAGGCCGTCAGCACGCGGTGTTTTTGATTAATGATAATAAATTCAAGAGAAGAAGGGGGGGAAAAAACACCTCGTGGAACGTTCTGGATAAATGGCCGCCTCGAGCGGGAATTTTTGGTCCGGGTTCAAGATTCAAAGCTCTTAAAGATGGATATCAGCGAGGACGTTTTCCTGTGCAGAGATACGAAGCCGTGGCAGGACTCCAGCTCCGGCTACTGACTCGTCTACACACCTAACTCAAAGGTTCCACATCAGAGCAGGACCAACATCAAGCGCTTTTTTTTTTCTTCTTCTTTTTTTTTTTTTTCCGTCTACACTGAGCAACGGTGTGTTTAGCAAAACAATGCTGAGAACATAATTGTTCTTCTTGATCTCTTTACGACAGAGAACATCTCCAGCACATGCTCGTCAAACAAAACCACCAAAAACAGTAGATTATCCCACAGCGCTCCTGAATCCTGGACTCTGATTGGTCAGAAGGAGTTGATTCGTTTTCTAGAACAGCCGCTCCGACAGTAGCGCAGGTTTATATATTTGTAGCTTATCGTTTCTATAGTAACCGCTGCTTCACAGGGACTCTCCACTAATACATGTATGGAAGGAGTCTCCAGCGTCAGCACTTTATAACAGTCAGAAGTGAAGCTGTAACTTTTCCAAAAGTTTCAGGACGGAGGAGTTTACGCTTCTTATTAGCATCGAGAGAGAGAAAAAAGAGGCAGGTGAGGGAAATAAAACGGCCGTTTATAGCTATAACGTAAAAAAAAATCCTATCACGGTACTTGAAGACATTTTTACGATATAAAGGTTGGCTAACAAACCGCAAGACAGTCACGCCGCATTGTTTATGTGTGCGACGTCTGCAAACAGGCAGAATTTTTTTTTCTTTTAAATAATGGACTATGACAATGAATAATAATATCCAACAGCTAATATCATGTCACTTTCAGTATCTAAAATATTTAATTACGTAATTCTACGTATCTCTAGTCACAAAGGTACAGTCATAAAGTCATAAAAGGGACGGTGTGGAGTTCTTTAATTAATCAATAAAATAATAAAAGTATATTGCTGTGGTATAAGAGGAATAAAACACCTGAGGCCGTGCAAATGATCCCTCCTCTCCGTACTCAGGTTGTAAAATATCATTTCATTCTTGGTGTGTCTGGATATGATTCATTCGTGGCCACGCCTTGTTCAAAATAACCGCCTGTGTTTTACATTTTATTTATCGGAGTGTCGTTGATTCACTAAAAAGTCAAACGCTTCCGAGCCACTTTTCTTTTTCAGCTCACATTAATGGTTAACTTCGTTCCCCGGTCAGCAGATGACCTGACGATGAAGCCGCCGTCCTCAGTGATGCAAACTAGCGCACACAAAGCTTCACACTTCTACAAAACCGTATGATTTATGTCTTTTAACGCTTCTCTCAGTTCTCTGGTTTAACTTTAACTAATCCCCTAACCCGGCCCTCCAGTCAGATCTGCTCTGTTTCCATCCTCTTGATTCCTCTGAAAGCAGCGACTGATAGGAGCGAGGGACGGTGCGGAGGTCTTTAGTTCGAGTTCCGGGGCAGGAAGTTAGCATGCGGGACACGTTCTCGGGTTCTGGAGCGTTAACATTTGGCCCTTTTTTCACGGAGCCCGGTCTGCATTTCGTGGCTCTCTGATGGAGTTGTTGTAGCAACAGACGGTTTAAGGGCCTGAAATGAAGAGGAAGTGGGAGTCGTCCATCAACTGAGAGTCGCCGTGTGTGTCTGACATAACCAAGTTCTCCAAATGACGCTTTTAGAACGAAGAGCTTTGTACACTAGAACCTTTAGAATCATGTTGAAATGATTTAATACAATGCTTTCTGCTCAGATTCCAAAGATCTGCATTTGGTTCAATGCACAAACCCTTCTCTCCAGCTGTGCACTCACAGTTACAGTATTCCTGGAGAACCTTCTGGGAGTGTTTCCCAATCGACTCTTAAAGAACCCTTGGAGAACCTTTTATTCTAAGCGTGAATCATGTACTAAAAGCTCAATGTTAAACTCCTGAAAGTTTCTAGATATTAATAAGAAAATAATTTGGAGTCACGAAAACACTTTTTTTTCGTTGTAGCATTCTCTGTAGAACCATTAAGGGTTCTCTGTTCATTACTGCAAATAAATAAACTACACCCTTAAGTGTTCGTTGGTGTCCCTCTGGGGGAAACATTAAAGGTTCTCTGTGGAACCCTACAATAAAGTATTCTCCTGTCGGAAAGAGTTCCAGGTTCCACGAAGAACCCTCCAACAAACTCTAAAAGTACCACCGAAGAAGCCTTTATCTACGGAACTCCAAATTATTGCTCATTATTTTCTTCTTAATATCTCGAACCTGTCGGGAGTTTAACATCATGCTCTTAGGGTCCGTTGCCTGATTCAGGGCCCTCAGCCTCCTCAAACGGTTCCACTTAGAACCCTTTCTGATAAATGTTCTACCATGGGAACCTATTTAACATTTATCTATCTGGGTATGTGGTACAGTTTTATTCAAAACAAAGGTTCTGCAAGGGTTTTTTAAGGGTTCATTGGATGAGGGTTCTACTTGGAAGTACCAAGAAGCAAAAAATATTACACCCCTGACAGGTTCTAGATATTAATATGAAAATAATAAGCATTAATTAGGAGTTCATACGCACACTCTTGGAACTAAATCATTCTTTTAAGGTTCTCCGCTTCCAAAAATGTGTTCTACTTGGAACCCTTTCTTCTCCGTAACACCAGAACAGCTCAGTTAAACTGATTTTTAGGTACGATGAACATTCATATGACTTTTTTATGCATTTATGAACGTTAAGGGACAACCGAAGAACCTTGTACGGGTTCTAATTTTTTTAAAGAATGTAGTAGTCCTCGTTACGTTGTAATCTTCGGTAGATTTAAAAATCAAACGTCAGGTAAAATAAGCATCTTATCGACAGTCTACTAAACCCGCATCCGACGGGTTCGGAGGTCCGCCGATCTACGGAGCCGACACCTGGACCGTAAAAACAAACGAAGCCGATGGAATGCATTAGGTTTGAGTTTAATGGCGCTAACATCTGCGAGAAGAACCGTGTAAAAGTCACCCATAATTCCACAGAAGTGTTGCCCGAGCGGACCGAGAGGCGATGTGCACAACCCACAGGAGAAAATGACAGTATAAATAAAACATTCATATAAAAATACAAATACTCTTTTCACAAAATATACTCTCAGTGTAAAGTCCAGTTTGTCTGGGATTTAATCACTACTGCGGTTAAAAAAAAGAAAAAACATCGAGGTTTTAATCAGGAGTTATTCCACTATCGCACCGTGCGTGATAATCCAGACTAGCAGCAAAATAGAGCGGAGATTATTTATAAGAAGGCATGCTGTTGCTACAAGGAAAGATCCAGCATGCCAGTAGTATTTCAGTGGTATTTCAGTAGTATTTCAGTAGTATTTCAGTGGTATTTCAGTAGTATTTCAGTAGTATTTTCAGCTTCCAGTGTGAATTGAAGCAGCTCTCACTACTAACAGCCACTATTTCATATCTCAAGCCAAGACGAATGATAGTAGGTTCATAAATAAATAAAAATCGTGTCTTTAAATGAATTGTCAACATGCTTAGCGCGCACACGCTCATCATCATCGCAGGAAAGTCTAACAGTGGAGCGTGAAACACATTTCAGACAGCTCCAGAGTCACCTGGACGCCGCGGGGCCTCGTGAGGCGCTCGGAATGCACGAGGACGGACTTCGTTCAGTCCAGGAAGTGATCATAAAGTCATCCAGTGGTTATATTGTGCAGCAACATGAACAGCAACATCGACATCCTGGAACAAAACCCCTCCAAAGAAAACCCCCCACCATCCGAGCGGCGGACGTGACGCGATACGCCTTCGATCACTTGCACGTGTACACCTCTGTCCTCTCGCTGCAGGTGTTGCACTTGACGTAGCAGCACCACAGGAACTTGCAGTTGCACTGCCACACCCGCGAGTACTGGTGCGTGTTGTAGCCCCTCCCACAGCACATCAGGTCGCAGCTGTTGGAGTGGTGCGTGATGGTCTTGTTGCACACCCGTCCGTGCGTCCCCACGCTGCCCGTCACAGGGTCCGGCTCACAGTAGCTCGGCGACTTCTCGATGTACACCAGGTCCGTGTCCATGGGCTTGCGGTAAGAGAACGGCTTCTTGATCTTCAGGAAGGTCGGACGCTTGTTGCGGCTGGCTTTGACCGGCTCCACGTGCACCGCCTGCAGGTACTTGTCCTTTAGGATGTAGCCCAGCTCGCGGAACTTCGGCAGGGTCGTCCAGCATGTTTTGGTGGTGCAGGAACCCGACACGCCGTGACACTTACACTCCAGATGCATGCTACGCTCCAGGACCTGTCCGGGAGAAAAGACGTGGAACAAATCAGCTGTGTACATAACGCACGAAAACTGGAACTACATGTTTCATCACCTGGCTGCTGAAATGGTTCCTCTTGGTTTTAAATTCCACGGCGAGAACCGACTGACCGGAGACATCCAGGGACACGTGTCTTCGTCTAACTCAGTGTGCTCCCTAACATATACGTCCTTTTCCTCTCCACATTAAAGGTGCAGTCAGTCATTTCGGTGGAACCGACAATCAAATCTTCAGTGTTCCCTCCAAAGCCATAGGGTTCTTCAACGGTTCTTAGGGCTTCTTAGCTTGGTAAAAAAAAACCTTCTTAGAACCATTATTTCTATTGTAGGGTTCTGTATAGAGCTTTACAGTTCTAGATTTAACCTGGTCTAAATTTGCTAGTCAGAAGAGGCGGAGCTTAATCGTATAAAAGAATTGCTTATTCTCACCTCCTTGTTCTGATTGGTTGGATGTCGGCAGACTAAAAATCACACCCTTAACCCCGTTCACACTAGCAAGCGATAAGTCGCTCGTGTTGCTTGTTGTTTGTCTCTTGTGGGCGTGGCATGTCCAGCTTCTTGTTTTTTTTTTTTTTCAAATGATGGCTATTCAGTATATAATAGCTATATATATATATATATATATAAAATAAAGCTAATGAGTTAAACACAAATGAAATGATGTAGGTAGTGTGAACACATACCTAAACAAGAACGCCTATAAGATATAAGATTTCTAATTCCTCAATACAAAACTATACGGGACAATGTCCGGTTTCACACCCGACCCGAGTGAAAGGAGTTAAGTGAAACTGCTTTAAAAGTTACTCTGCGAGACGAGGAGAACGTCTTAAACCGTATTCTCACCCTCGCACAAAGTTCCCCTCTTTCCTCCTCACACACCACCAATCAACATGACCTTTTCAGAGCCACTTATCCGTTAAATGCAGTGGCTAAAACGGCGGATAGCTTTTGTTATCTCCTGTTTAGCAGTGAGCAACGATGGCCAAGATGTCATTACATCAGCCAGCATTCATTAAGACTCCGAAAGTGGAAACGTCCCAACAGAGGCTTCTTTTAGCAGCCGAGAGACCAGACCTACAGATAGAATGAACCTGGACGCGAACTCGGCCCGCTAAAAGGCAATTTAGCCGTTTAGATAAGCCAGCGTGAATTCTTTATAAAAGCTCGTGGAACAAGCTAGAGACAAGATGGAGGCTTCTTTTCCTCCTCATTAAACCTGAGCAGTGAGATTTATTGAGCTGGAAGCGATGTTGGGCGTCTGAACACGCGGATTCCTACTGCTATTGATGAGAAGAAGAAAAGATGCATCACACACACACACACACACACACACACACACACACACACACACACACAAAAGCTTTTATGGAGACGATTTAGCCTGGAGATATGAACTCGCACCACATCAAAGGCCACAGGAGGTGGGACGGAGAGAGGGAGAGAAGGACGACTCTCACTCATACGATGCAGGTGAAAGTAGAAAAAAAAAAGTCATTTAGAGAAGCTAAAAGGTCTGACACACAAAGGCAGGGCGTGGAAGAGATGAAACATGTCGCCGTTGCTCACCATTAGCCGGAGAGATGAAACCTATAGGGGATCGCGGTGTGAGTCAGTGCCTTGTAAACTGAGCAGAACATGGGGGAGCGAATGCTTTTGTGTAGATCCTCTGATCTGCTTTGGTAATCAAACTCTGCCACTTAAACTGCTCTTAGCCCCTAAAAGCTTTTCATTATTGAGCTGCCAGGTCCGACTCGGCCTCGGAACCGGACTCGGTGCCAGGATGCTGACGGCCGAGCGCGGAGATGCCAAGAGCAGAGTGCGTCTCCGCCTCGGACTTCCTTTTAGATCCGTCAAGTATATCAGGTTTAACTCGAGGTCAGCAAATCACACGTTTATATTCCAATTCGTTATCGTTTCCATAGTTACAGTCCGTTCACAGGGACTTGTCCGGCGAACATGCCACGTACACAGACTGTTTAAAAAACTTGGGCATGGTAAAGCTTCCTGTAAGGAGAAGCGTTTATATAACACTCGCGGAAGGAGTCTCCAGTGTCGGGAGTTTTTCAACACTCTACTCTAACAAGCTGCGATTTCTTCCCTGAGAAGCCGGTGACAGAACGACTGTTTATAGCTGGTATAACGTAAGCGAGAACAGGAACTGACCTGCTTCACAGACGTTCCACAACGTAAAGACGTAACTATAAATGGATAAAAAAAAAAAAAAAGTACGACGTTTCATTAAACGCTTAATAAATGAAACGCTTTTGGACGTGCTGTTTTAGGAAAATAATCCACCGTCAAGGCAACAGGAAGTCCACTTCATCACACCAGCTGCTGATTATTTTCCTGTAATTACGTACACCGTCGTCGTGTTCCGTTCCTCACCGAACAAACCGTGAATTCAGGATTAACGCCCCATCAGTGCAGAGGTTATTTATTATTATATATTATTATATTAACTTATTAACTAGAACACCTCGATGTTAGCGCGAGAGGCGGGGCTTTCTTGATCGACGAGTGAGTAGAGACACCTAACATCACCAAAAATCACTGACCACGCCTTTAACATAAAGCAAACTAGCACTACTCGACCGGGATTGCGTAAGTAATTAATGCACGTTTCATGTTGTTCACCATGATCCACGTACCTTCCGTCCCACCTCGTTGTTATGGAGGTTCATGAGAGTCCTGGCGCTCTGTTTGATCTCCCGAGCGTCCATGAAGACCTTGGAGAAGCCGAGGCCGTAGCGGATATCGGCCGAGCAGCCGCCCCACTTCCACCCGTCCGCTCGGCCGTGGAACCCCTGCTTTTCCTTATCACAGCTGCACTCGCTCAGGTTCCCCTGCGTACACGCCGCCGTGATGGCGTGGGCCACGCCCGCTGCGATGATGGCGTACGTGAACGCGGCTTCTTTACTGCCTGAAACACACACACGCACACACACGCTTTCATGAATACAGACTGAGAACCAAAATATAAAGGAAAAACTCCACACCCCTACAACGGACCGTACCATTTCCTTACACGCTTGTAACTGGTGTAAAGTTTTCTTTGAATATGTGGCACTAGCTGGACGCTAACAACAAGCTGGTTAACGTATCTAGCTAGCTAATTCTCCATCGCAGTCAGCGCCTCATTTGCAGTTAAACCACGTTCTTATTGGCTAAAGACTGCTGGGATGGATTTACCCCGCTAGAATTTCGCTAACTTAGTTACTTTAACACATATGACCTCATCGTATAGCTGAATAATTCGTAAGCTACGTTCACGAGGCTTTCATGGCGTCTGTCAGAAAACTAAATGCTAAAACATCTTTGACTGTTTTGTTAATAAGGAATCGTTAAGGAGTCATTCATTTTCAGTCCTACGAGAACAAACTCGTACCTACACGAATACTCTCAGTTTGTCTCCATGGTGGAAAGAACGGCCTCCTCGGCTACGGATTCTTTAGTGGTCAGTCGTGTAGATGAGGTCGTGTTTGGAAACACGCAGCACGTGTTTGAAATGTTTCCGGATATGTTTGTAGGCGTTCTCATTTTCCTGCATGTATTCGCACATCTACGACGCTTGCATATAAAGTGTGTACGGTTTTAAACGTGTGTCACGTCTTTATGAAAGGACAGAGAGAGAGAGAGGGAGAGAGAGAGAGAGAGAGAGAGAGAGAGAGAGAGAGAGAGACCTCTACATTCTGTACATCCTGAGGTTATCACACATCTTCCTTTTGATAAATCATTTACACACCGGAGTGTTTGCGTAATCGGCGTGGAGATAACAGCGAACCTCAATGTACATTAAAACACAACGTAAATCATAAATCATCAGCTGGTGTTAATAATTATAGAAAACATATTCAAATATATCTAAATGGCCCGAATCTTCCCCTCTTTATCTCTCTGCATAATATACAGTATAAAGTATATTTAACACACACTCGATGTTGTGTAATATACTGCACAATAATAATAATAATAATAATAATAATAATAATAATAATAACAGCAATTTATATCGCACCTTTTATACTTTAAAAATTTTTTTACAAAGTTTTTAAAATATGTTCATTTAATCCTTTTTATGTCAAGACTTTTAATGATTATTATTTTTGAAATACTTATTTTTTAAATTTCATTCAATTTTAATTATTATTATTATTTTTTAAGTATATTATTTAATACTTTTACATGTAAAGAACTTTTTGTATTTTGGTCATTTCTTTGTAATGTATTCATTTTTATTTGTATAAATATTGTACAATTAATCATAATAAAAAAATATTGTCATAATTAAATGTACATGTAAAGAACATGTATTGATTATTTAAATGGGTTTTTTTTTATTTAATAAGATGTATATGTAAAAAAAAAAAAAACTTTTATTTTGATATTTTTAAAATACTATTACATCATTTTGATGTGTAAAGAACTTGCACTGTTTATCATTTCTGTAAAGAAGTTTTATGTAAAGATTTTAAAGCCACATTGTAACGAAAAGACAGAGGACGAACTCTACATTTTGGCCTGAGAGGAACCGGCTTTCCCTCCTGAACACATTTATTTAACTCCGCAATAAAATTCTCCGAATTCGCAGTTTGACACGGAGCCGTAAAGAACCGGAGAACCGGCGTTTATTTCATAACTCTGTTTCAAAGCAGAGGAATTTTCCTGCTACAGCACTTTAATCGCACTAAATAACAGAACGGCGTGGAACGTGTGCGATAGAACGTGACAAACGCAGAAACAGACGCGCTGACTGGTTCCTCTGAACTCGCTTGGGCGTCTGCGCCGGGGGGCGGAGCTTTAATATTCATTTACAAAACCAACAAGAACAGAACACACCTGGATCTCTGTCTACCTGCATGACCTGAGGGAACCAAACACACACTCATCTCATCTCACAGACATCTCAGGCATGCAGAACGCCAAAAAAAAAAAAAAAAAAAAACACAACAAAAAAAAAAACCTTGAGCAGAACCGTTCCGTCGCTCAGTGCGCCTCTGAAAAATCTCTAAACTTTAACAAGTCTTAAGGGTTCTTCAGCTGTTCTCCTGCAGGAAAGTTCTATGTAGAACCCTAGCATAGAGCGTCCCCCTATCAGAAAGGGTTCCATGTAGAACCATTTTTAGCAGTTAAAAACCTTAAGCTCCTTCCATGTTTTTAGAGGTTCTATGTAGAACCCTACGACAAAGAGGTTCCCTCGCAGAAAGATCTCCAAGCAGAACCATTTTAAGTGGCTAAGCTTCTCTTAAAGGTTCTGTGGAGAACTCTTCAAGAAAGGGGTTTCCTGTCGGAAAGATTTCCAAGTAGAACCATTTTAAGCAGCCGAGAACGCTTAATCATCCAGTGAACGGTTGGCAGCTTCTACACCTTAAAGCTTTGATGTAGAACCTTCAACAAGGAGTTTTCCTACCACGTAGCACCGTTTAAGTGGCTAAGAACCCTCAGCAGCCTCTGCACTTTGAAAGATTCCTGAATAGAACCATTCTAAGGGGCTGAGAAACGTTCCACACCATAAACTGTTCAATGTGGAACCCTACAACAGGGTGTTTCCCTATCAGAATGGCAGCTAAGAACCATTAATTAGCCAAGGAACCCTTAGCAGATTCTACACGCTTAAAGGTTCTTTGTGTTCCCCTCCAACATTGTATTTTCCAGCCTTATCCAAGGAACACCAGGTGCGAGGTGCACTTTTGGAAACAAGTAGGACTTCTGCAATGGTTCTCTGTGGGTTCTTTGGATAGTTAAAGATTTGCAGCTTTCCAGAAAGGGTCTACTTGGAGCTCTTTCTGATAGGGAAGCCCTCTATCGCATGGTTCTAGGTAGATATTTTTTTAAGAACCCTTTAGATTGTAGTTACGACATAAGAAAAAAAGCGTTTACAGTCTTTGAGGGGAAAACAGTTGGAGTTTAAAGTTTTATCAAGGGTTCTTTGGATAGTTAATGGTTCGTAGCTTTCGAAAAGGATTAAACTTAGAACCATTTCTTATAGGAAAACACTCTGTTGTAGGGTTCTGTATAGAGCCTTTAAAGGTTCCCACAAACTCATAAACCAGAGAACAATCTCAGGTGCCCTTTTCCCCTAAAAGTGTAATGAGGAATTCGCACAATTGGGGGGGGGGGTTCCTCGAGGGTTCTTTATTGGTTCTAAAGGTTTGTAGCTTTTTAAAAGGTCTCTATCGTAAAGAACATTATAGAGTGCCTTGTTTTCTTGTTTTCAAGAATGACTACTGTATGTTCTTTGGGGAAGAAAAGTTCTTCAAGGGTTCATCAAGGGTACTTAAAGGTTTGGAGCGTTCAAAAAGAGGTTCTACGTGGAACTCTTCCTGACAGGGAAGCCCTCTTTTGTAGGGTTCTACATAGAACCTTTAAAGAACATTATAGAGTGCCGTGTTTTCTCGTTTTCTAAAAGTTATAAGAATGAATATTGTACACTCCCGGGGGGGTGGAAAAGTTCTTCAGAGGTTGCTCAAGGGTTTTTAAAGGTTTGTAGCTTTTTTAAATTGTTGTTCAATGGTTCTTCAAGGATTCTTCAGGGTAAATAAAGGTTCTTAGCCTCGTATAGGGCTCTAAAGATATTTTATTCCTTATCCAGGAAAGAAAATCAAATGTCCACGTCTGCAGTTGATGATCTGAGGTGTGCTTGGTGTGAAGTTTGCTTCTCTCTCTCTCTCTCTCTCTCTCTCTCTCTCTCTCTGTGTCTCTCTCTCTCTCTCTCTCTCTCTCTCTCTCTCTCTCTCTCTCTGTGTCTCTCTCTCTCTCTCCCTCTCTCTCTCTCTGTGTCTCTCTCTCTCTCTCTCTCTCTCTCTCTCTCTTTTTAAATCAGAGATTATGAAGCTTAATGATGATGTTTTGGAGAACTTAAACGATTTGGGCGTGTGTTTAATTACAGAAAACATTCTGTAACTCTGAGTTAGGGTAAAGAAACACGAGAGTGTGTTTGGAGCATGATCGTTGTGAACGCTAATTAATTCAGGAATTAATTCAGGAGTTAATTTATTTCGCAGGTGTTCATTCAGCATTGAAGATTTTGCTGTGTGCTTTCACACGTTGCCAGGTTGGCTGTTTTAGCCTCGGGTTCAGGAGCGAGCGGTTACTCAACTCTGAGAACGCATTTCCTTCACAGTCACACTGTTACGCAACTCATGTCGTGTCCCTGAACGCAGAAAGAATCGAACCGAACCCTACAGGGTTAAATGAACACCTCTGAACTGAACGAACTCTGACACCGTGAGAGAGTGAGAGATCACCCGGGGTGAGGCATTCATCCTGAATTAATGGGTTCTGGGGGGTTTTTTTACCGCATGCAGAACCGAATGAACTCCTGTACTGTTGCATCATGCATGCATGCATTCCTGCACATGTTCCTGCACCATGCAACAACAACAACAACAACAACAACAACAACCAAAAAAAAAAGGGAGCATTTTCCAACATACCCACTTTCAGCTCTTTTCCGAAGACGGTCCTCTCGCCGAGGGCGGAACAGTTCCACCGGCCGTTCCTGAACTGAAACTGACACTCGTTGATGCCCATTTGTGCTCCTTCTCCTATAACGATGATGGCGTCCGGTCGACTCTGGCAGATGATCCTCTGTCGTGGTGCGAGTCCTGGGATTTTATTGCAGATGATGCTGGCTCCCAGAGCTATCACTGACGAGAACCCTCTACAGTGGATTCAAAAATATATAGCACATGTATCTGCTGCATTCACACAGAACGGAGAAAAGCATCACTATATACCGACAATCCTGCAACACACGCACTCTCAGAAATAAAGGTACCAAATGGTACTTTTCCTTGCCGGTGTTGTGGTACCTTTTCATTACACCTTTTCAAAATTGCACAAATTCACCTTAAGGAGCACTAAAGGTACTTTTACTCTAAACGCTAATTACAGTTACATCATATGCATCTTTACAGCTTTCAAAGAAACGTACTAAAGGTACAACATGTCCCTTTATGGTACCATTCTAGCAACAAGGAAAAGTACCACCTGGTACCTTTATTTCTGAGGTGGGGGTTAGTTGTTATAATAATTTGTTCTGCTGGTTTATGTTGTTCATTCATAGGTTATTGTTGATGTGTATTATTGTACCTTTGTTACAGGTTAATCTGTCTGTCTATCCATCTATCTATCTAATATCTATCTATCCATCTATCTGTCTGTCTATCTAATATCTATCTATCCATCTATCTGTCTGTCTATCCATCTATCTATCTAATATCTATCTATCCATCTATCTGTCTGTCTATCTAATATCTATCTATCCATCTATCTGTCTGTCTGTCTGTCTGTCTATCTGTCTATCTATCTATCTATCTATCTATCTATCTGTCTATCCATCTATCTGTCTGTCTATCTAATATCTATCTATCTATCTATCTATCTATCTGTCTGTCTATCTAATATCTATCTATCCATCTATCTGTCTGTCTATCTAATATCTATCTATCTATCTATCTATCTGCCTATCTATCTATCTGTATATCTATCTATCTGTCTGTCTATCTAATATCTATCTATCTATCTATCTATCTATCTATCTATCTATCTGTCTATCCATCTATCTATCTATCTATCTATCTATCTATCTGTCTATCCATCTATCTATCTATCTATCTAATATCTATCTATCTATCTATCTATCTAATATCTATCTATCTATCTATCTATCTAATATCTATCTATCTATCTATCTATCTAATATCTATCTATCTATCTATCTATCTATCTATCTATCTATCTATCTATCTATATCTAAAGTAAATAACCGAACATGGTAAAAGAATCAGCTATTTTTTTTAATTGATTAATCTATTAATCTATTATTTGATAAGCGTATTATTATTGTTGTTGTTGTTGTTGTTGTTGTTGTTGTTATTATTATTAGCGTATTATCGGAGCCGCAGATAAATTCTACTATTACACAAGAGGGGCGTTAAATGTCATGCGGACTGTTTTAATAACTCATTATAACACTTCTGGGATGATATTGGGCTCGTGATCGGTAGTGATTACTGTTAATAAACACATGGAACATTTTACAAACGTTTTATTTCCCGATTTTATTTCCCGGATTTTTAAAAGCGCACTGAGGTCGAGGAGGGTTTTACGCGCTTCACACGCGCGCGCGCGCGCACACACACTTGGTGTACAGTGTGTATAGTGTGTGTGTACAGTGTGTATACTGTGTACGGTGTGTGTGTGTGTGTATAGTGTGTGTATAGCGTGTACAGTGTGTGTATAATATGTGTAGAGTGTGTACGGTGTGTGTGTATAGTGTGTGTATAATATGTGTACGGTGTGTATAGAGTGTGTGTACAGTGTGTGTGTGTGTGTGTGTGTAAACCCCGCAACTCTGCGTGAAACTCACCCGATCTTCAGGTAGATTATTCCGAGACAGAGGAAAATGCGGAATATCCAGCGTCGCGACTTGCGGCTCATGATGAAGAGTGAGAGAAACACACACACACACACACACACACACACACACACACACACACACACACACACACACACACAGCCGGAAGTTTGATTTCAGGTGTCAGAAGCAGGTTAAAATGCAAAGTTTCCGCATGTGCAGGAGGTCCAGGTGGAGGTCCAGGTGGAGGTCCGGGTGGAGGTCCGGGTGGAGAACAGTAGCTTCAGCAGGGGGTCCAGGTGGAAAAGAGGGGGTTCATGTAGTGTTCGGGAGCTTCAGGTGGTGATCAGGTGGTGATCAGGTGGTGTGCAGGCGGTGTGGAGGGCGCATGGTGTCGGTGTCGCGGTGGCGGAGATGAAGCTCATGAAGATCACTGATCTCTGCTCTCAGCCTGTGTGTCTGCCTCCTCCTGCGGGACCTGCGACTCTCTCTGCCTCCTCCTCCTCCTCCTCCTGCGGTAGAGTGTGTGTGTGTGTGTGTGTGCGCGCGCGCGTGTGTGTGGGTGTGTTCTGCTTTACACAGATCTGAGCCCACCTGTGGAGTAGGAGAGATACTGCAGGGATGCTCACTCACCTGTTCTCTACTGTACTGGAACTAATCAATTCATTTATTCAAACATATTATATATATTTTCTTATTGGTAATAAATACATTTTTTTCTTAAATACATTCCAATCTATTATTTAATTTAATTATCATTTGATTATTCATTTATTCTCCTTAAAGCAGATTATTCAGTAATTCAGTAGGATACAGAAAAGGGGTTCTTTGGACGATTTTAGCTTTCTGGTTCTTCATAGAACTGCACAGAAAGTTCCCCAAGTCAAACCAAAGAACCCCTTTATTGTGCTAAACTTCACCTGACCTTCTTCTCCTAAAAGTAAAGTTAGAAGAACGAGGAGTGTACGCTCTTCAGAGGAAAAAGAGGCGCAGAATCCGTAAAGGTTCTTTTGCGGTTCGTACCGCACACTTACCCATTTGATACACACTTTCTCCAAAACACAAGGTTCCACAAGGGTTCTTGATGGTTCGTTGGGTAAATTCGGGTTCTTAGCTTCCAAAAATAGCATAGGACTTTCTAATTTTGTAAAAGTAAAGTTTACTAGGTAGAAACACAAATCTTTATAAACAGTTCGAATCAAATCTACGAACGGATTTCACCTGGAAAGAACCTTGTTATGAAGCTAAGAACCCTCACTCAACCCTGAAAGGTTTATTGGATAATTAAGGGTTCTTTGCTTCTAAAAAAATAAAAAATTTTAAAATAATAATAATAATAAAAGGGGGGACTGTTTGGAACTGATAGGAGAGCACTGAAACTCACAGATTATTATTCAGAAAATTATTCCGGAATCTCACTAAGAGAACAGGAAAAACAAAGTTCCCCAAGGGTTCTTGGGATGATTCAACCCTTTCTCAGAATCCTCTGTTGTAAGGTTCTACATAGAGCCTTGAAAGGTTCCCGGAAAAAAGACAAACCAACCAACCTCTTAGCTTGCTAGACCTTTAATGAATGCTTTAGAGTGCCCTTTTTTCTAAAAGTGTAGTTAGAAGAACTAACTACACTTTTTTTTTTTTTTTTTTTTTTTTTTGGGGGGGGGGGGGAGGGGCATCGGAGTTCTTCAAAGGTTCCTTAGGGGTTCTTTGTATAATTAAAGTATTTGTAACATTCTAAAGTGTTCTACTTGGAATTCTTCAAAGGTTCTCATCAGATTTTTTTAATTATTATTATTTCTGTCACATTTACAATTTATTTTAATCAGTTTCACTGTAATACTGAGATCTAGTCTACAAGTTGTTTACTTTACATGGCTTGAGGGCTCTTCAGGTGTCCCTGTAGAGAAACTGCAATATTTTTTTCTTTATGAACAATGGTTCTAAGCAGAATTTTATAAAGCTAAGAATGTTTAACTTTCTAAAGAAACACTGCTCTTTTTTTCTAAGAGTGTAATAAACTTCTGAGAGATGTGCTGAGGTGCAGAATCTGATGAAGAAGATGGCGGGTTTTTAATTCCACACAGAAGCAGAGACCGTGGTGCAGTTGTGATCTACTGATCTGCAGGTTATTGGTTCTAATCCCAGGACTTCCAGAGAGCCACTGATGTGGCTGTGATGAGACTCTGAGCTGCTCAGGTATCAGGAGCTTGGACTGGACTTCATTTGTGTTCACACTTTAGATAGAATATCTGCCAAATAAATCAGTGTAAAGACCTGAGATGTGCTGTGTGTGTTAATCATAACTGCAGTTATTCCGCCCCCTGCTGACTGAAAGAGGTCATTACTCTTATAATACACACCTTGTGTATGGATGATGCTTTTATGTTGGCTTTAATAAAAACAAAACAAAACAAAACAAAACAAAAAATAAGTCTTCAGATGATGAAACGTTTGCTAACTGTTTGCTAATTGCAGTGAATATGTGCCCGTCGGATTAATTTGCTTTCTAGCTAAAAAATACATCTTTCATTCATTTTAATGTAATTGAAGTGTAAATTAATTGTGATTAAAATAATTGCAATTGAATTGCGTTACATAAAACTTAGACTTACATAAATTTAAATTAGATAATATGGTTATTTATGTTTTATTATATTTAAACAAAAAACTAATTAACGAATCAATCACAATTACATTTAAATTAACAATTTATTTATTTATTTATTTTGTTCATACCAATTTAATTAATTTAACAATTGCTTAATATATTAATCTTTTACATAGTATTTATTATTATCTATTTGTTTTATTGTTATTTATTTTTATTTTATTACGATTATATGTACTTGTGCCACACAGATTTGATAAACTAAACGCGTTTCTAACTGATTGTCCCAATAGGCCTACCGTAGCTGCCGATGCGAAAATTAAGGGACCGTCTCTAAAGTTACATACGACATTGTTAAACACGGTTCTAACTTCAATAGCATTTGAAGGGAATGATGTACAGTCATATAACCAACTGGAATGTGTTCATCAAGGTGTCAGCTATAATACACACTGCATTACATATAACCGTTATATGACAATAAGTCATTCCCTTCAAATGCTATTGACATTAGAAACGTGTTTAACAATGTCGTAACTTTAGAGACGATCCCTTAATTTCCGCATATCCGCGAATGTCGAACGTCAAACCAAGTTTATTTCAGTCGCACTTTATAGTTTATTCTCCAAAAGACAAACAATATGGAATATAATGAACACAGTCTAACCCTGGACAGTTTAATAAGCATATTTTCTTTTCTTAGTGAAGATGATTTAATCAGAGTGTCGTGTGTTTGTAAGGTAAGGCGCTTTTACAGAACGCGGAAACTAGCTTCATCGCTATTCCCCCCCCACTCGTTTTCCGACCAAGTCCCGCCCCTTGTGCTAGGATTGGCTAGTGTTTCATACAGTCTGCAGATTGGACAGGTTGCATACTAGCATCCAATCACATCGCAGAAGGCGGGATTTATCAAACACGGAAGAGAGAAAAAAATAAACAGATAGCCTACATTCGTTTTTCAGCAGATCGTGTTATTAGTTAATAATCAAACTTTAAATCATTTTACGTGTCAAAACATTAGATATGTTATATGTAGCACAATATTTAGTGATTTTGTGGCCATTTTCTGCATGATTTATACACTCCTGAATATACATTTTGAATTAATTTGTTTAATTTAATTAATTAAATGTAAACATAGATAGCAATAACGATCTACATAGACTAAAACATTTGAACATTCTTGTTCTAATCTACTAAAATGACAAACCATGAATAAACATAATATGCAAATGTTAACACGCCCACATTCCCTCCTGCCATCCAAAACAGCCTAATATCACTCTAATATGTGTATATTTACCGCAGTTAGCTAGAGTCTTTAGTGACGTCATTCATTGAGCTCAACTGTAGCCCCGCCTACTCACCAGTTTCATACAGAAGTATTGGGAAAGTCTTTGTTTTAAAGTGGAAAAATGCGAATTCAGCAAAACTGTGTAAACAAATTTGACGCAAACATTCAAAACTATATCATCGAAGAGTAGTTTGTAATTTTTCAACAAGAGATTCAGGTTCTGTTTGGGTTTTTAAAAAAAGGTTGAAGATGGTTGATATCCAATATTACGTATTAATACCGCTGTAGGAAATACACCTTTTACATATAGCTAATATTATACATTTTGTATTTTTTTTCCTTTTAAATGTTCAGGAATGGCACGAAGCTGCAGAAACGCAGTGGTTATGGAGGTAAATACATATTGATCGTATAAAGCTTATTGCTATCATGTGATTGTGATGTTGTTGCATGTTTCCTGTCTATTAACATAAAAATATAATAATTTTTTAAAAAATGTCCTCCGTCCAGAGAAATGTGTCTGCGTCGCTGGGGTTTTTGTAACGTGGCCCAGCTGTTATCGGACACGAAGTCGTACACCTGGAAGCGTTATTATCTCCATCGCTCTTCACTGGAGCTGAACATGAAGTTGGGGAGATCAGGAGGAGATTACAGCTGTAAGAGCCTGAGAGGACATACAGGTACAAATCATCTGCATGTACTGTAGTAGGCACTTTCCTTTCCAAACCTCTCACTATGCATCCTGGATTCCTCGATCCTTCAGCCTGTGATCCAGAAATCCAACAAAGTCGGCCATCTTTAATGGCATGAGAATCGATCAGAGAGGAATCTGTTTTTTTTCCTGAATAATTTGTTTTTCTTGAAGGTCGGATTGTTGGCTTCTCCTACCTGATGGGAAACAGCGCTTTACACGACATGTGGAACTTCACGCCGATCGTCTGCAGCGCCTCAACTGATGGAACGCTCAAAGCCTGGGACATTTACAAGGTGAAAGATAGTTCTATAATCACTCTAAACTTATAAAAAGGTGTTGTTTCTTTTAAATGATTAAATTATTTTTAAAGGAAGTTATTTAAATGTTGATGTGAGTGCTGTTGCATCATAAAATATAAAAACCAATCACGTATCAGTATGCAAATTAAGAAGATGTAACATGCAAAGATTTTACATTCCTAAACTGTTTAATGAAGGAGAAAAATTACGTTTGTTTTCATTTTAATGGTGAAACAAGTACAAACTTTATTTCATTTTTATTCTTCAAACAATATTTGGAAGACTTTAAAGTTATCAGTGAAGAAAGAGAGAATTGAAATAATCGTTTGTGCAAATTGTTGGATTTAAAAATACTAAAAAGTAATACCTCCTCGACGATATGCAAATTTTTAGCAAAAATGGGGGCGGGGCATGTAGCGTTTAGCTTTTTGCATATTCATATATGAAGTATATATTCCTGGATGAGAGTAAAACTATTGGCGCCCCTGTGAAATGTGCTTGTGTTTATTACTCCATGTTAAGCTCTCTAAATCTTTTTAGAAGTGGACTCCAGCGTGTGTTTATGTCTCAGGGTGTTAATCTGTGGTCCAGCTCCGCTCAGAACCCGCTGACCCGTATCGTCACGGACCCGGAGCAGGAGGTCGTGGTCACATCGGACAGCGCCGGGACGATTAACACGTGGCAGGGAAGAACGGGAGAGCTGCTGAGCGCCTTCTCCTCCGGCTCGTCTCAGTGCACGTTAATGACGTTCAGCACGGAAGGAAACTCTTTCGTCATGGTAAACTCTGTCTGTAAAACCCTGTCCTTACAGCGTCCTTACAAGTGTCTCAAACTCACACACACGCTTTCACACACACGCTTCCAAATCACATCGGTATGCAATTTGTTGTATTTAGGTGGGAACGGTTCTGGGATCGTTCCTCGCCCTGACGTCACCACAGCTGTCGGAAATATCACGCCACGTCGTGTGCGACTCGTTCAGTCTGAATATTCTCCTCTCATCACCTGATAAGAAGTGGATTCTCACCGCATCCAAGGACAACTCGGATTTAAGCCCAAAGGTGAGAAGCATAAACTCCTTCGTCCTGGCGATGTCGGGAAAATTAACGTTACAGCTTTACCTCCGACTGTTACGAAGCGCCGACACCGGAGACTCCTTCCGTAAACGTTACATAAACATCTGCACATAAATCGATGTTTTGTGTTAATGAGCTGTTGCTATAGAAACGATAACGTATCAGAACGGGCGCATTAATATAAACCTGCGCTACTGTCAGAGCCGCTGTTATGGAAAACTAATCAACAGCACTGTGGTGTAATTAGGAAGCCTCTTTTCAATAAAGTCTGTAATGTGATAATTAGCTCATTAGGCAGGAAGTATGTTTTTAAAAACCATGAGGGCGTTTTGGCCTATTATACCTGACTTATAAACTATTCATTATTTGAATTATAAACCGTTTATCGGAGCTTTTTTAATCTCTGTACCGTTCTGGAGCCGAGAACTTAACCAGCGAAAACTCAGATGAACATTAACATTGTCATATTTATTATCACGTCATAACAAACAACACAAATGCTAAGTAGAGATATTTTTCTATCTTTAATATATGTATACATCTAATGTTGTATGTTAGTGTCTCTGCATTTTTACTGGAATGAGAGATATCGATACTGAAACCCTGCATATCAGCCGATACCTTAATACCCCCCCCATAGTCATCTTTTAATGATCTTTTAATAAAATCTTATTACTGTACACCACTAAGTACTGTGTGTCTATACAGGATTGTGTGTGTGTGTGTGTGTGTGTGTTTCTGACGGCAGGTTTTCAGCAGTCCGAGTGTGTGTAGTCCGGTGGAAGACGCTGAAGTTGTGTGTGTGAATTTACCCATCAGTGGCTGCGCAGCGGCGGTGTTTTTTCCCTCTCAGCCGGCGCGACTCGCCATCGTTCACAAGAACACGCCGTTCAACCAGAAATCCCTCTCCGTGTTCGAGTTCAGCCTGAAGAAGTCCAGATACAAGCAGGAGGCTCAGGGTACGAGCGCGAACACCGACACCGCAGACAGCCGCGTGCAAAAGTTTACACCCCCTTAAGACGACGGAAATGTCGTTTATTCCGAATCATTTTCACAGGCATTGCTTTATTTACAACTCGCGCAGGTTAATATTATATTAATAGTAATAAAATAACAAAATATCAGCCATGGTAATATAAATATTCTTTAGTCGTTTATATGTCAGCTCTTTCACTCTCTCACACCTCATCCAGGTGATTATTTTATTCATTTTCTCCCTCATTTTTTGAAAAGGAATTATTTTAGATCGGAATTATAATTTTTGTAGATATTTATTTTTTTTAATCAAGGTGCATTTAAAAACCATAAAGGGGATGCAAACTTTTGCACTCAGCAATCGTTTATAATATATATATATATATATATATAAATTTATAAAGCCTGCAGTGAACAGTTTTAAATATAACACATATAATAATATACACCGATTATAATTATTGAATAGTTGACATTACAATACGATTATTATACTATTATAAGTATCCTAATTTTATTAATATATAATTATAACATAATTAATGATAATATTTAGAATTGTTTGTCATTCTAATGAGTCAAGATGAGGAGATTAATAAGACTTATTATTAATACATGTAATTATAATGATTAATGACGTTAACAACTAACGATATTAATAACATTGTTATGTGGCTTTATTATTATAATATACAATAATAATATAAGATTATTAATAATTGTATGTATTAATATCATTAGTTGTTAACGTTACTTTTTTTTAATTAATAGTAGTATAGTATTGATAGTATTATTCTACTATCAATTATAATATTTTTTATATTGACAAAGTGTTTTTAAGAGATAATTAAAAACTGCAGTTATTATTGGAACGGAACTGTAAATAAATAAATATTTGAGTAATTAAATCAAGTTCTTTGTGTCTTATATTTAAGGCCGTTTTATTTGTTTATTTATTTTTATTTATCTCATTACTAATGAATGGATTATTGCCAAAATGAGATCTGTTCATGTTTCAGCTCGGGAGGTTGAATCTTTCCGGCTGAATTTAAACACTTGGCACTCGGACATGGTTCTCCAGGCGAAAGGGAGCAACATGGTTCTGCTTACTGACGGTAACGATCTGAATATCTACACTGTCAAAGGAGAACTCATCTCCAGCTTTAAGGAGCATCTGCAGCCCATCACATCTGTGTGTGTGGTGAGAACTTCCTCCTCCTCCTCCTCCTCCTCCTCACTCACATTAACCTTCACAACACACAGAAATGAAACCCGTTCACACGCCTTTGATATCCCGGTAGGATGATTTCCGGGTGGTCACTGCGTCGCGGGATTTATCTTTGAGAGTTCTGACGTGGAAGAAGGATGGAGATAAAGGATTAACTCTGGAGAGTCAGTATAACCTGCTAGGAGGCTCTCACTCCATGTCCAGGTACGGTCCGAGTTTTATCACCGACTTCTATATATAATACCTTTTCCAGTCCCACAAAGAACCTAATAAGGTTCGCTTTGAAGATACTTCGAAGAACCAAGAACACTGCTCTGAAGAACCTACACTCTTAAAAGTAAAGTTCCCAATAGAACCAAAAAGGGTTTATTAATTAAACTTGAAACTCGACCTCATTTCATTAATAAGTATTTTCAAGTTGTTTTTATAGATCGCTTGGTGAACCATAAGCTCTGTGTGCTTCCTCTGCCTTTCTGCTCTGTCTCTTTTAAGTCTTACAGTGGAGGTACTATTTCTCCACAGACAGTTTTTATCTTTAAGGGGGCAACAGAGTTAATACATTTATTCAGCATGACACTAAAGCTCTCTCTGAATGCGTGTCTCAGGAAGGGAGTGAAAGATGGGGTAGAGATGATACGAGCTCCGTGAAGGTCTGAGCTGTGTCAGCAGTGAGATAGCGCTTAGATTAGTATAGAAAATAAGCTAGTTCTGATGAGTACAAAGTTCAGGACTCTCGACATTTTGAGACGTCGTTTCTGATATTTATTGATTAAAATAAATACTTTTTGCTCACTTTAAGAATTCCATTATCGTGTTTACGTATGTGTTTACTTATTGCAAAATATTGACATAACCTAAATAACTTGTTTCACGGACGTGCCATAACGTTAAATTGAATTATAAACGGATTAAAAGTACAGCGTGTCATCGTTTAGTAAACTAAATGTATCGGTTTATGGTGTAAGAGAATTAAAAGACTTTGTGCAGGCCTCATGTGCTGATCATGTGACTGTTTATTTCCAGAGGATTCACTGCAGTGGCGTGTGATTATGCGAGTATCGTCGCCTCGGTGGAAGCCGTTAATGGGAAGGACGCCCTGAAGGCCTACATCTTTAATTCTTGAACATTTTTTTTTTTTTTGGGGGGGGGATTTTAATAAACAAAATGTACACCCACTGTATTAAAATAACTGTCCTAACCCTAACCCTAACCCTAGCGCTGCTTGTGCTTGTGCATGTAGTGTTATCGATGTGTTGTAGTGCAGTCATCATCGTTTTAACATTAAAATATAGAACAATGTCTTTTTTGAACTGTTCAGGACAGATTTTGTTTTGTTACAAAATCAGTAGATTGTGTTTAAGGTTCATTAAAGGCACACTGGACGATAATAACAATAAACACTCCCGTAAAGCAGCTTTACAGAAATCCAGATGCAGATTTAGATCCCTAACGAGCAAGCCAGACGTTATAGTGGTGAGGAAAGACTCCTTGAGACGACATGAAGAAGGAACTTAAGAGGAACCGGGCTCAAAACGGAACCGGTCCTCTTCTGGATGAGACTTGATAGTGTGATTAGAAATCATTGCAATATCGGGTCATGTAGTCTCATGGAAAAGTCTTTTCGGGAGGTACAAAACTACCGCATCCAGCTGAGATTATTCACAGCTTCAAGAGAGTTCCAAGCGCAGAAAGCTCTAGAAACATCAGGAGTAGGTGAATGTAGGATGAATCTAACAGGGTACGATAGCCAAAAGCCAAGCATGTGCTACACTAAACATTGGGGCAGTTACAGTCGCTGTTGTACCGGTGGCGAAAAAAGAAATAAAAAGTCCGATGCAAAAGTTTGCAGATGCAGTTCTTTAACAACAGAACGTACCTCGGAGACTTTAAGCCATAGTTAAAGTGAAATATCCACTAGAGGTGTTCAAGTGATTAGAAAACCTGCATGTTAGAGAGATACGTCAAGAATGGATGTAAAGATCACACACTACCAGCAGAAGAGTTTTTATTTATTTATTTAAGTGAACTAGCATCACTAATTATGGACTCCGCCTTCTTGTTTCTCAGTGAGTGGTACCGTGTGTGTGATAATGATTGACGGTTATGGATGATGTTGATTTTGTCTCAGCAACAGAGTCAGTGTGTGATTGCTGTGTTCATGATGTGATTTGGATCAATGCCTTTATTTTCTGAGGTTTACTCTCCATCAGCCATCTTAATTACTCTTAACGTTTTGCTTCCTGGATGCTCTACAAATGCCCTACAAAATCATAATTACGCAGGTGAGTTTACTGCATTAAAACTCTCAAACACTCTTTATTAAAATAAATGTAAAAAATAAACGGCGTAAATCACACCCAAGCTGATCACTGTTTGGAATAATTAACCTGAGTATGACATCAATCATCTAACGGTTTCTGTAAAACCTCCTGCTGTCTGTGGGGTTGAAAGAAAAGAACACGATACTAGAGTTTTGCTTGAATGACGACATTTTCAGGACTTTTTTGAGGACCCTTTGGGCTGATCTCTCTCATCAACAAGGCGTTTCATCCTGCAGACCCTCCAATCACTCAGTGTTTTTGTTTATCGCACCATTCTGTGTAAACTCTAGAGACTGTTGTGTGTGAGAATCCCAGGAGATCAGCAGTTTCTGAAATACTCAAAACAGCTCATCTGGCACCAACAACCACACCACGGTTAAAATCTTAGAGATCAGTGAGATTTTTTCCCCCCGATTCTGATTGTCGATGTGAACATTAACTGAAGCTCTTGACCTGTATCTGTATGATGTTATGCGTTGTGCTGCCGCTACATGATTGGCGGATTAGAGAATTGTAAGAATGAGTAGGCGTACAGGTGTTCCTACTGTAATAAAGTCCTCCTTGAGTGTTATATGGTGTAGTGTTTAAAACAGGGGTGTCCAATCTTATCTAGGGCTGGGGTGTGTGTGCAGGTTTTCATTCCAACCAAACAGAAGCCACACCTGAGTCTATTGAAAGCCAAGATCAACTGATAAAACAGGTGGAATCAGGTGTGCCTCCTGCTTGGTTGGAATGAAAACCTGCACCCCCACCGGCCCTTTCCGGATAAGATTGGACACCCCTGGTTTCAAATATAGCGCTTCAAATACTTGCGCAATATCGGCGCTGCGTTGATGTACATGAAGCACCGCAGTCTATTTGCGTTTGAAATATTACACAATACTTAAAAATAATCCAAATCAGTACTTTTTGCTCTTTATCAGTTTCCCTATTAACACTTAGAGCTTGTTAGCAGCTTTTTTTTTTTACACACAGAAGCACCAGGTACCTCTTTAAAATAGTTTTTTTAAAATAAAAAAACAACAGCAAAAAACACAATAATGCGCAATTCCAGCGCAGCTCTGGCGCTCACGACGCAACCTCTGTGCGCGCGAGCGCCGTTTGACTCTGACCGGTAAAGTACAAATGTGCATGTGAAAGTTGCGCGCGCGTGGAAACGGTTTAATCTTTACACGGTACAATACGAGAATTTAAAAACAACAACAACAACAACTTTCACGGATGTTTTCGATCAAAAGTGTAACGTGCGTTTAAAATTTCATAGTGAAATGTTTGCTTATAAGTTGTTTGAAGTCTAAAAGGCAGCGAGGATAAGTTCAGTCTTCGGCTCTAACTGCCCAGGTAACCACAACACATTCTTAGCTAACTGGCTAACTGCTAGCTAGCACAGCTAACGGTTCTGCTAGTCCGCCAATGCTGGCTACTTTTAATTAAATCACAGTGAACTTAACCTTTTAAAGTTGTTTGCTTTAAACAAGTTGTTAAATTACTTCATGCGTGTCAGTATAATACAATTTAACACACATTTGCACACATTCTACAAAGCGGCTTCTTTTGGTACAACGCTTTTCTTTAGCGTCCCATAGCATGGCATAACATATCCTGCTTATATTCTGTATAGAATTGATGTTATAAGTGATGTATATAAGTGATATAAGTTAGCCAATTTTTGCTGATAGGTCAACATGTCCGCCATGTTGATCGGGGCTAGACTTTACATTTCTCAAACAATTTCGCTGGTTTATGATCTATATAGAGTACAAAAAAAAAGTTCTGTCTCCAGTTACTTACAATCTTGATAGAGTTGTAAAATTATTCATTGTTATATAAAACGCTCACTTGTTAAGCAAAGATTCAGATTACATTACATTGCATATATGGAATTTGGCAGACGCCCTTATCCAGGGTGATTTACATTTCTCTAATCTATACAAATGAGCATTTGATGGTTAGGGGCCTTGCCCAAGGGCCCAGCGGTGACAGTGCTGGGATTTGAACTCACGACCATCCAATCAGTAGTCCAACATCTTAACCACAGAGCTACCACTGACCCCCAAAATTTTTATACAACTGAGCAGTTCAGGGTTAAGGACCTTGCCCAAGGGCCCAGCGGTGGCAGCTTGGAGGTGCTGGGATTTGAACTCACGACTTTCCCATCAGAAGTCCAATGTCCAATGGATTTTTCCTGTCTTTAACTCCATCTTTTAGTTTTTCCTGTGCTCACAACTCCTTCACTTTGAAATACGGAATAAATAAATAGTCCATGTTTAAGTCCTAGTAACTGACCATCATTGTACCAAAATGCAATGAAATCTGTAAATACGAGTGAAATAGATTGACACCGGCAGTCAGTCTGCTTGCTAGATTTTATTAGCGATAAAAGGATACAGACGTCCTTCAAAACAGATAATTACAAAGATAATCCTTTATGGATCCGATAAAACATTTATGTGATGATGATAAAAATGATAATAAAGGACAATCTATTAAATGATTATAACCTATGGATACACCTACTGTTTGGAGAGGAGTGGGGAAACTGTAGACTGAGCCTGACAGTCTGTCCTGTCCTGTCAAAGTCCACCTGCGGAACCACCTTCCCTTCTTACACCTCCGTCCCACTGCCTCTCTTTGGGAAACCTTCCATGTGAGAAAAGTTAACTAGCCAACTAACTCCAGTAAGATTCGCAATACGTCAGTCGCTCCGCTGAAACGAGGAGCTTGTCATAAAAGTCGGTTTGGAGAAAAACGGCAGTATAGATGACAATCTCGATTATGGGCAATTTATTTTAGAATATAAAGTATAATATAAGCTGACACTTATTACAGTTGCCCGGATTAATACGGCGGAGACGTTGTCGTACGATCCAGCAGCCAATGCAGCGTCTATATTCATATATATATATATATATATATATATATATATATATATATATATATATATATATATATATATATATATATGTGTGTATATGTATATATGTATATATGTATATTACTGGATAGCTGATAGAAATCTAAACTGCCAGCAGTAGGTGAATCCACCGGAAGTGCTCTGGCGGCCATTTTACGATTCCCTACCGACAGACGGCTCCGAAAACGGTCAAGATGACCCGATGTGCTGCTTTTAACTGCAAAACAACGTTCACTAAAGGAAGTGGCAGACGTGCCCACAGGTTGTAATTTATACAGACCGTGTACATATTAAACACACGTGCGTCATTATCCTCATGTAGACTGGGGATAACGATCCTAATCTTTAATAATACACAGTAACAATACAACATCAAGGTGTATATAAAACAAAAGTGTAGTTTTTAAAGCAAAAAGTACCCAATAGACACATCTGGAGACTGGTACAGGACGCAACGTTCGGTAAATGATGGAATTTTTAGTTTTGGCTGAAGTATTCCTTTAAAGTGCACCTGTTATGGTTTTTCAAATATTCCCTTTCATGTAGCGTGTATATAGAGCTGAGTGTGAATTTAAAAAGTCTGCAAAGATCAAAGCTCATGGCAAAAAAAAAAAGAGTTATTGACTCCCAAAAGAAGGAATCGATTCTGAACATCTGAAATGACTCGTTAGTGATTCCAGACATTACTTCCTGTATTAATCTACGTAGGTTTATAACAAAAAGCCCCGCCTCTGGTCTTCATCACCTGCTCGCCGACAGCTTTGACCCCGCCCTCAAACACTACAGCTGTAGTTGTCCTGAAAGAGTTAGGTTCCTGTTGTCTCCATGTCTAGAAGACGTTGTTTTCTGCTCTGCAATAGCGGAGCTACTTTGCATGGACTACCGAGGGATGAGGAAGTAAAGCGTCGGTGGTTAGAGTTCATTTTTAATACCATACCAAATCAGTTCGCTCCGACCTTCGTTTGTGTTCCTGCCATTTCACTGACGACTGCTTCTTCAATCTAGCTGAAGTCAACGCGGGATTTGCCAAACGATTATTTATTAAAGGCGGGGCCGTACCCACTTTATTTGGACCATCTTTCGCCTCTGGGTCACAACCTGTAAGTATTTAATTATTTACGTATATATTTTCTACTGAGTGTTCTAAATGCGTGGATTTGTGTTGTATATGTGTACAGCCAGCGCACAGCTGTTAGCCTGTTAGCTGTTAGCCTCTGCTAACAAAACATTCTGACAGATATCCAACCAGACTCGACCAAAAGCTAACTTGGTGAGCTATGCTGTTAATCATTGCGTTTATTTTCTTACGCTAACGTTAGCTACATAACTGAGCTTAAGAAAAAGCCACAATAAACATTCAACCTAAACAGAAGTTTAACATTTAACATCGCATAATTATGTATTCAGAATAAACATATATATATATATATATATATATATATATATATATATATATATATATTCAGAGATATAAATATATAGATATATATATAGATCAGTAACCTTTAATTTGTGACGTCATTTCCCGTTTCTGCTACTATTAACCACGAAGCAGGAAAGCTGTGTCCAATTTCCATCAGTACCTGTCCCTGTATTCTGATTGGTCAGAAGGTTTATATTAATGTTTTAATTTCTATAGTAACGGCTCATTCGCAGTGACTTGTATGGTGAACAGTTTATTACTCACTTAAAGGTGCAATTAGCACTTATACAAATAATCTTGAAGTTATGTAAAAGATGATAAAATATAAAGGTTTAATCTGTGTCCGCATTCCCGTTGCGATCCTGTGTGTGTGTGTGTGTGGAGTTTGCATGCTGCGGGGGTTTCCTCTGGGTACTCCGGTTTCCTCCCCCAGCCTAATCCAGCCTAGAATAAATAAAATAAATAAAAGCATGAATTACTGTCTCCAAAATCCTTTACTGATAAAAACACTTTCAATTTCGCAATGGATCTGAGATGTGCGGAGTTTGCATGTTCTCAGGGGTTTCCTCCGGGTACTCCGGTTTCCTCCCCCAGTCCAAACACATGCATGGTAGGCTGATTGGCGTGTCCAAAGTGTCCGTAGTGTATGAATGTGTGTGTGAGTGTGTATGTGATTGTGCCCTGTGATGGATCGGCACCCTGTCCAGGGTGTACCCCGCCTCGTGCCCCATGCTCCCTGGGATAGACTCCAGATTCCCCGCGACCCTGTCAGATAAGCGATGTAGAAGATGGATGGATGATAAAAGCCACTCTTCACCACTGAATTGATTTGTTCATCGAATTTATCGCCGTCAGTCTGACTCGTTATATGGTCTAATTCACGATACGAGTGTGTGATGTGTGTTTTTACTCAGATGGAGGGCCGTTCCAGGGCCAGACAGCCTACAGTACAAATCCCGGACGAACAGAGGCTGGGTGAAAAGACGAAGGCCAGGTGGAGTCCTGAAGAAGTGAGTTGTGTTTGCTACTAACTTTTCATTTTTAATCTTTGCACCACAAGCAAGTTTGCTTCCTCAGAGTCGCACCAGAAATTGGGTCAGAAGGTCTCGATTCATTTCCTTTTTGCCATGTGGCCGCAGATCACAGGTTTATATTAATGCGCTTGTTCTAATTCGTTATCGTTTCTATAGTAACAACTATGTGTGAGTGATGTGTTCAACATGTTTTGGAAGGAGTCTCCAGTGTGAGTGCTTTGTAACAGTCAGAGGTAAAGCCATCAGTCATCAGTCAGTATCTTACTGTAACGGCACCATAGAGTTGCATTTTTATATGTTGTGTGTTCAGGATAAATATCTTAAGAGTCTGGTGGAGAGGATTGGCGACAACTGGAGCACTATTGGGACTATGTTACCTGTAAGTAAAACGAACAAACAAACAAAAACATTAAAGACAACCTAATTATACTCGAGTACTCTTATTATTTATTAGATATGGTTTGTGTACAAAGCTGAAAGCTTTTAACTGCGTCTCAGGGCCGGACTGAACAGGATTGTAAGTACCGGTACACCTGTGTGTTGGACCCAAACTTGATCAAGGGTACCTGGACTAAACAGGAGGATGAGAAGGTGAGCATTGTGGGTACACTCAATGCTTTAGAAATGACATACAGCTTCGGGTTTAAAGCACACTAAAATCGACAGCCTGAATGTCTTCTGTAGCTCGTAGAATTAGTGACAAAATTGGGAACATACCAATGGACCAGGATCGCCAAGCACCTGAAGGGCCGCAGGGGGAAGCAGTGCCGAGAACGCTGGCACAATCATCTGGACCCGTCGGTGAATAAACAGTCCTGGACTCCCGAAGAAGACATCATCATCTGCAAAGCCCACAGCATTCTGGGAACCTGTTGGGCCAAAATCGCCAAATTGCTTCCTGGGAGGTATGTGGGAGGTAACATTTCCTCCAGGATTTTGCGATCTCAGAAATTAACGCAAAATCAAGCAAACTTCGCGATATTCTGAGGAGCTTTCGATTTTCCGCGGATTTGGGCCGAGACGGGTCACGCGACGTCATCGCAACACACGTTCAGCCGAAGCCCTCTTCGATTCACTTCGTCGAACACGAGTACAGCTAAAAGGTCTCGTTTACCAACATCAACAAACATCACTGCGAAATATCGTTCAATTGCAATTTCAACAATCAAAGTAGTTGCACAAAGTTGCATCGCAAATTTTTTTAAAAAGCCACAGCATAATCAAGCATTTTTGCAATCACAAACAATCACAAAAAAACCCCTACGAAATCCTGTACGGACTGATTAGCTCTAATCAAACTGTAGAAACGTTAATTTGGGAGTTTAGGAGGCGAGGGAACTGATAACATTGGACATCATTTAACACCCTTTTCAGCAGCGTGTAAATGTTTTCATAGGCCAAGCCAAATTTAAAAATCCCCGATAGATTTATTTAGGGCTGCAACTAACCATTGTTTTCATAATCGATTAGTTGGCCTATTATTATTATTTCGATGAATCGGATTGGGGGGCTTTCAGTACCATTTGTTTTTTGTTTATTTAAAATGAAATCCACAAACTGAGTGTTACAAATATAAACTTCAGACTAAAACTTTACACAAACGTTTGTCCAAAACAGAAAAGACCCCAACACACACACACACACACACACACACACACACATACATCAGAATATATATTATTAATTTAGGACTGTACTTTAATTCGGTGCTTTTTGTACATCCATAAAAAATAATGCATAAATACTTATATACAATATAAACTAAAATAAATTAATTATATATATATATAAATTTGTTTTATAGTATATATGCATTATTTTTTATAATGCATATATTGTTTAGGTCCTGTAGTTTCTCACTATTGGTGAGCACTAAAAAGGAAACGAGCGTATTTAAACCAGCTATCGTGTTGAGGGAACGGGCTTTCCGACGGTACCAAAGACTCTCCGTTATCGAGAACCATCCCGGAGATATATCTGGTTGAAAAATGCTAACTTATGACAAAGTAAGGGGAAATTAACAGACGTAAGAGCACCGAATGCCTAAAAATAAACATTTTAATGCGAACTTTTGTCATTTTTATGGTATTGGTGTTGAATAAGACGTGTTATAGAACCAAAATATACCAAAATCTGAAAATTGACCAGTACACACAAGAATGGCTTTTTTTGTCTGCCGTATCTCTCCTTAGTTAACGGATTTGTTTTGGAATGGCTTTCTTTCAGATCGTTAATATGAAATGAAAATCCAGTGTTCACTAAATTGGTGTGTAATTCCTGAAATGGTTCACTTTTGCACTTATAGGACTGATAACTCCATCAAGAACCACTGGTACTCGACTCTGAAGCGTAAAGTGGCCAAAGGTGTGCTAGTGATCGACGCTGATCCTGTTGCCTCTTCACCTCCTGAAGAAACATCTATAGAAGTGGAGAAGGAGGAAGAAGTGACTCGTCCAACTGAAGAGGAAACTAAAGTATGCTGTCGTCCTTTGTAATGATCTCATGCTGATGTTGTGTGTTGTCTGAATAATTGACTTGTGACTGTGTTGTGTGTTTAGATGGATGTCCCTTGTGACGTCAGTCTGCAGTCAGAATTTGTGATGGACGTTCCTGATCAGGTAACCTACCCTATTCCTGATTGCTGTAGATCTTGGGTCTGGAATATCACTTGCTCTATGAAGGAAATCTCTCTGCTCTAACAGACACAGCCTGCCCCATCGACTCCTAATACCAGTGCGGACGATTCCTGTTACGATGCTTTCAGCTCGGTCCTAATGACAGACTTTACAGAGCAGGTGAGAGTATTTTTAAACGATATGATTTGCTATTTGTGATGTACTTTTTAAGCAGGTCCTAACCCATATGTTTGAGACTCAGAGTAGTAAAGTATTAGTTATCATTTTCATGCTCATGTGTATACTCTTTAGCGAAGAAGGTTCCTTGAAACACCAGGAACTATAGGAAGTAGAGCGAAAACAAACCTGTTGTAGGCATCTGCATAGAAGCGTTAATGTTTTTCTGGAGGAACAAACCGACAATCCTTAATTAACCCCCCCCAAGGAATTTGTCTTATTTACTCTATCATTTTCAGATAATGAAAGCAAGGGAACCCAGGCGTCGCAAAAGAAAACAGAAGCCCAAAAAAGGCCAGAGGCATTTAAAGTGGAAAGGAGCCCCTGATGCTGAGAAAGACTCCAACGACATCACCAGAGTAAAGTCCACTTCCAGCCCCCGCGACAGGTCGCAGTCACGACAGAAAATCATCATCGGTGCGGCGCTGCAAATGATCTCTGAAGACATGTTGCCTTTTAGCATCTTCGAAGGATCCGGGTTTCGAAACTTCATGGCTGCGATCGGTCCGCAGTACCCTAGAATTTCTCCGCATAGCGTAGGATTGAGGCTTTACGTCGAAGTGGAGAAGGTGGTTAAACCGAGCCTGATTAAACAGCTGAGGGATTGTCTCGCTGTGACTGGAGGAAACTCGAACATCCACGTCACGGGGGATATCTGGACCAGCGAGGATGCCGAAACCATCCTCGCTGTTCAGCTGCATTTCCTCGACGGAGACTGGAACATGTGTAGGCCGACAGTTGCGTTTCGGCATTTAAGCGACAATAACTTCAACAGCATTGTTACGAGCGAGCTGGAAGCCGTGCTCCTGAGCTACGGGCTTTTTCCTGAGAACATCGGCTACCTTATTCTTCACGAGGCCAAGAACACAATCAACATACACAACCTTTTCTGCGACTACAAGATCATGCATAGCGTCCAGAAGAACGACCCGGACGAAGACGAAATAATGGACTTCATTGACGATCAAGTGTCTGTCGTGGATTTCTCGGAAGTCCACTTGGCCAGGAATGTGGACTGCTTTAGCAGCTTGTTGCACTTGGTAATCAAGGAAGCTCTAAAGGCCTCACAGTGTGCCAGCTACGTCGTCTCTCAGATCCGAGATATCGTGGCCTTCTTTCGGCACAGTGCCTACTGGAATAATGTTCTCATGCGGGACTGTAATGTCTCTCTCGCAGATCCTCACAGCTTCAACAGCTATAGATGGAACTCCACTTTTGTTGCTTTTCGTAAGCTGCTTTCAAAGGTTGCATGGGACGGCGCGATAGGCCTGATAGCCCAAGCGCAGAAAGAAGAGAACGACTCGACTGTTTCTCCTCCAGTAATCCATGTCATCTGGGACCAAGTCGTAGACATCATTGGTTTTTTAGAACCTTTCGAAGAGGCGGTCCAAGTGCTTCAGTCAGATGGCATCACGTTCTCCCTCGTCATTCCATCTATCATCGGACTCGATAAAACCCTTGAGCTTAAAAAAACCTCATATCCCCAATTCCGCAAAGCTCTCCGCTCCAGACTACACGACTACTTCCAACCTCTGATCATGCAAAAAGATTTGATTCTCGCTACAGTCCTGGATCCTCGCATTAAACTGCAACCTTTCGAAGACGAAGAAGAGGCCAGTGATATCAAACTCGCGCCCCCTACCAAATTCTGGGCTTGTTCGATCTTAGAATCCGCCATGAGTGAAACTGATGCCTGGGTTCCCATCGAGGAGGGCAGTGTAAAACTAGACCACGATGACCAGCTTGCTGCGAAAGCTGCCAGTTTGGGCAACATCAAGAGCAAGAAGATCTTCAGCTTCATGCAGCCTTCTGCCAAGAAGACGCAAGACTCCGAGCTCGATCTTTATATCGCCGAACCTTTACTGGATGGAGATGCTTCTGTTGAGGAGTTCTGGCGAGGAGCCACACGGTTTCCACAGCTACGAAATATCTGCCACAGACTTTTGGCTGTCCCAGCTTCATCTGGAGGGTTTAAACGTCTCTTTCCCATGGCGGCTTCTATAGTTCGTGCCAGGAGAAATCGACTTCCTCAGCACACTACAGAGCGATTATTACTTTACAGAGAGAGCCAGAAGTTAAAAAACGTAGGAAGTGGAACTGGATTGCAAACGGCCTCGTGAAACATTGATGTCGCGTTTGTGTGACATTTGTTACGCATCATTAATTACATCTGACCTGTGGAATCATATAACATTAAAATAAAATGATAGATCTCTTTCATTTTCATGTATATACTGAATGCTGGACTAAGCCGTGGATTTTTTTTCATGCGCCTCCTTTCTCCTTTTTTATATTGTGACTTTAATCTCCTATGCTAAGTGTCAGAATGAGTCTTTCCATGCGTTTTCTCATTAACATACAATTATCATTGGATAAAAGAATGGATTGATAAAATAACTTCTCTGTGTCATTTTTGTTGTCTTGTAATCATTTGGATTGTGTGCTGCAAGAGATATTTGATTTGTGGAGCACGTTAGCCGTTTACTTTATTCGTAGGTCGGCCATATTGGTTGTGATGTTATGATTAGGGTAGGAGAAGTGTAATCACCCATCAGCGTACAAGAAAAACAAGACTCAAAACTTGTCTATTTTACCTAAAATTTGCAAATCACAAAGTGTTTTTGTACACAAAGTATGAGATAGTAACTGGATTACATGAAATAAATGAGTGTTTGTTTATTTTGCCACAGATTTGACTACTATTCCAAAGATGTTCATTTTCACTCTCTTTTAAGCATGTTTGCTGGAAAGTCTCCAACACTTTTTATTCTCTACTAGGTTTTTAAACTTTTGTAAAGCTTAACAAAGCATACTTTAAAGACTTTTCCCCTCAAGATTGGGATGAAAAACTGTACAGATTTTCGCTTTGCTTGTTTCCCAGGTGATCAGGTGTAAAACATAATACTATTATAGTACACATTTTAGATGGCTAAACAAAAAACAAAAACCATTTTGGGTAAACAGTTGTATTTTTGTGCTTAATATCCTTATTGTTCTGTATGAAATATACCTCAGGTGACGCTCGTGCGTTTTTTTTTTTTTTTTTTTTGTTTTTTGTTTTTTTAACTGCCGGAAGTTAATTTTTCCCGCCGCTTCTCCACGGACACGCGCCCGGAGCGTTTATTGCGCCGTGATTGGTCAGTGGTTGCTGTGGTAACAGGTCTCAGTACACGCAGCTCGAGCCTTTTAACGCCTCAGTCGCAACACACACAGGGCAGAGGACTGTTCCAAATCAAACTCTATACATATATTGAAACATTAATTATTAATCATTTATTCTCTTCTGTGAGGGAATTTTGTAGAAATAAAAAAAATGTACAAGCGATTTTTCACATATAATATGTGCAAATATTTAATTTAAAAAAATGCACAAACAGTTGGACGTTTTCATAACGACGTTAGCTTGTTAGGCTAGCACTGTGGTTTTAGATGAGTTTAAAGTTAATAGTCGCCTATATTACGACTATTCTTTTATTTAATTATATTTCTTAATACTCTCAGAGACATTACAAAACGTTAAACACACAGCACACAACACAACCGCGTTACACAGACAATTCTTCTAGAAGCGAAGCGAGTCCTGTAGGAATTTGTACAAATAATTTCACTTGAGGTAAAATAGTTGGGGTGGGTTTTTTTGTTGGTTTTTTTTAATGTTGATGGTACGACCCAGTATAATAATTATATTATTAAACCCCATATATAATTATATAAATTCATATTTTAATTTTAAAACCAAATATTTCAAACGTTACCTAATCCAATTAATTACAATAAAAATAGCCCTATATTTATCTAATCAAATGATTTAACATGACAAAAAAAACTGCCCTTATTTATCTAATTAAAAAATCACGCTATATTTACAACATTTAATAAAAATTTATATTTGTTATATATACATATGTATATGTATGTATATGTAGGTATGTATAAAGCTGATATTTCGCTACTTCCGCGTACTACCGTTTATTTTCGCGGCTCAACCAATCACAGCGCAGCATTCCCCGAAGGGGCGTGGCTTGACGAAAATGACGTATTGCGGAAGTTTTCGTTCAGAATGAAACATGGCTGCTGCTTCTGCTTCTGCTTTGAGGTCCGGTGTGAATTCTAAGTTATGTTTGTTTGCGCATTTAGTGATTTTTGCCTGGTATTTATTTACTCTGAATGCTAACTGCGCCATAGCGGATTCAGGGCGACATCCAGGCACTCGGTCTTACGGAGGCCGGTGGAAATATTTAACCTTCATCAACCTGGTGAGTGTAAATGGCTGAGTCCTGAATGAGTCCTGAATGAGTCCTGAATGAGTTCTGAATGAGTACTGAATGAATCCTGAATGAGTCCTGAATGAGACCTGAATGAATCCTGAATGAGACCTGAATGAGAGCTGAATGAATCCTGAATGAGCTTTGAATGAATCTTGAATGAGTCCTGAATGAGCCCTGAATGAACCCTGAATGAGTTCTGAATGAATCCTGAATGAGTCCTGAATGAGACCTGAATGAGTTCTGAATGAATCTTGAATGAGTCCTGAATGAATCCTGAATGAGTCCTGAATGAGACCTGAATGAGTTCTGAATGAATCTTGAATGAGTCCTGAATGAGTCCTGAATGAATCCTGAATGAGTCCTGAATGAGTCCTGAATGAGACCTGAATGAGTTCTGAATGAATCCTGAATGAGTCCTGAATGAGTCCTGAATGAGACCTGAATGAGTTCTGAATGAATCCTGAATGAGTCCTGAATGAGTGAACAATGTAGTGCACTACTTAGTGTGAAAAAATACTTGTTATATTCCTAACATATGCACTTAGAGCTGATGGTAAAAGTTTTACCTTTAACTTGAGTTCCATCACAGTAACAAAAAGCAGCTTAATAAATAATTATTAATTGAGTTATTACTCAGTTATTACAATTAGAGAATATTTCTAAATGTGATAGAAAGTTGGACCTTTTTTCTACTTTTTTATATTCCCCTATAGGACAGATGCTCAGACTGTTTTTTACTATCTATTACAATTATTAAAAGATTGTATTGATGCACTGTATTTATTATTGTGTACATTAATATTTTGGCTGTTTATGGAAGCTTAAAACGATTTTGTTCTTCAATTTCTGAAAGGTCCACCATCAGAACATATTGTAAATAAACGTCCAGTCTGACTGTTATTAAATTTCAGTTGATTTTATTTACCGGCATAATAACTTTCCACTACTGTAACAAAATGTAAATGAGGAACCTGCAGTCTCCCACTTTGAGAACCTATGGCCCTAAGAATACAGTTGTGCCCAAAAGTTTGCATACCCCTTGCAGAATCTGCTAACTCTTAATTTAAACAGGATGATCGGAGTAAATTATTATTATTTTATTTAAAGAACTTTTTTTTTCATTTAGTACTGCCATTCAGATGCTAAATAAGATATTTACATGTCTCCCAGAAGACAAAATACGAACAATTTACACCGATCATCCTGTTCAAAAGTTTACACCCCCCTGGATCTTAATGTATGGTGTTGCCTTCTTGCGCATCAGTGAACGTGTGCACCTTTTATAATAGTCGTGTACGAGTCCATCGGTCGTCCTCGGTGTGAAAAGGTGGTTCTGAACATCATATAGTCTGATGGAAAGGAGTCAAATATGCAGAAGATGCTGGAAAAGTAAAGAATGTGCAGGATTTTTCTGAAGAACGGCGGGCAGTTTAACTGCTCAGGACAAACACGCGACTCATGAAGAACTCTCACAGAACATAAACACAGTCGTGGATCATCCAGGTAACGACACACTGGATTAATAATCAAGGGTGTGTAAACTTTTGAACGGGGTAATTTTTATAAATTCAGCTATAATCTTGTCTTGTGGACTATATGTAAACATCTGTTATGTGAAAAAGCTTCTTCAGGACAGGACTAAATAAACAACAACCTGGGATTTTTATGATCCGATATGATCATATGATATGAACAGTATTAAGATTTAGCAGATTCTACAAGGGGTATGCAAACTTTTGGGCACAACTGTATTTTGAGGTCTCCAACTTTGGATTGTAGTCAATCTTTCTGGCGTTTTCGTTTCTTTTGTCCCCCTCCCTTGTTTTTGTCCCAGTTCTTCTACTCTTTGCTCTTGCGTTGTAGTTCTTGTCATGTTCCCGTTTGTCACTGTTGCTAAACTCTCCCTAAACACTCCGATATCGTTCCGTTTGCATCTCCAACTCTGTGAAAGGTCAGTGTTTCCTGCTTCAGAGTGTGTGAGAGCTGTTTTTCTGACTCTCACAGACTCCTATCTCGGTCTGCCCAAAAGTTTGGTCCTGTTTCAGTTTTCCATGCCATAAACAAGATGTAAAAATGACCATATGACTGTTTTCATTCACCTTAATGCACCTTAATGCAGCGGTTCTCAGAGCAGGATCTGTGAAGCTTAGCCAGGGAGTCTGAGATGTTTCATTTTCTTAGAGTGGTATAAATACATGATCATCATCAAAAGTTATGATGAAGTTTAAATGGGTGTAATACAAATCTCAGTCATTCAAACACAACGACTGGTGGAAAGTTCAGGAGTGAGAAGCTCTACGCTCCAATAAATAACCAGAATGTTCCGGAACAAAATGTCATTTCTTCAGGACCATTGTGCAACACATAAAACACAAGACTGCGTGAGACGAGCGCAGGACAAGAAATACTGCACACAGGACGCAAAGGTGTCCTTGGCTCTGAAAAGTTTGGGAACAACACACTTAATAAAGCACAAATGCCAATAAATTAACTAGGGAAGGTCAGAGGGGTGTGCAAACTTTTGAGCACGCCAATCGTTTGTTTCTGGAATATTTAGGTTTGTACGTTGTCGGAAAGTTTGTTCATTATTATGTATACGTAATGATGTTTTGATAAACTATATGTTCAAAACTAAAAGACCACGAGGGCACAAACTTGTGCAGTGTTATATTATATGTGTGTTTAACTGGAACCCTGTCGGTGCCGCAGGTGATGCAGACGGTGTTTTTCGGGCTCTGTGTTGTAACCGATCTAATCCAGATGGCGCTGCCGAGGAAACGCAGCGACTCGTCGTTCCTCGTCACAGCGCGGGATTTCTTCTTCACCGGTCTGGCTTTTCCGGTCGGAACCGTGAGTGTCCGAGATTCGCAATCTGATATCAAACACGAGGTTTTGTGATTAGTTTAATCAGGTTTGTTATGAATCAGTTTTACGTTTTCAGTTTGTCTTCGCTTCTTTCTGGTCCATCTACACCTACGACCGAGAGCTGGTCTTCCCCAAGGTTTTAGATGACATCATTCCTACATGGCTTAATCACGCTATGGTAAGCGTCGCTATTTATAAAAGTATTTGCGCATGCGTAAGCTTTATCGTCAGTGTAAGCCTTCTAATAAACCTGCATTTATATTTATATTCTTAATACATTGCGATTGTTTATTAATAAATTCTATATTACACATCATTATTATTATTATTATTATTATTATTATTATGTTTTATTATGTATTATTATGTATTATTATGTGTCACATCACAATATTACATTTCATCCCACAGCGCTGTTGAAATCCGGATTCTGATTGGTTAGACAGTATCGGATCATTTTTCTATGATGATATTAACGCTGTCGTTCTAATACGTTATCGTTTCTATAGTAACGGCTCGTTCACAGGGACTCGCGTGGCGAACACGCCGCTAATCATTTTTCTTTAAGGATGAATGTGTTTCTGCAACGTTTAGGGAAGGAGTCTCCAGTGTCAGTGCTGTGTAACATTCAGAGGTGAAGCTGTAACTTTAAGTTTTCCGACATCTTTGTCACAGAGGAGTTGACACTTCTTTACTGGTTCTAGGCAACTAAAGACAAGATGAGAGAGAATAGAGAGAGACAATAGAGAGAGAGAATAGAGAGGGAATAAAGAGAGAGAATAGAGAGAGAATAGAGAGGGAGGATTGGCACCCTGTCCAGGGTGTACCCCGCCTCGTGCCCGATGCTCCCTGGGATCGGCTCCAGGTTTCCCCGCGACCCTGAAAAGGATAAAGCGGTGTAGAAGATGGATGGATGGAATAGAGAGTGAATATAGAGAGGGAATAGAGAGAGGGATGGTGAGGGAACGAGTGTTTATAGCTACTGTAACGTAAGTGAGAACAGGAACTGACAGTTTTCATGAACATTAAGTGTAAATTTAAACAGATAATTGATGGCTTGTCATTCTTTAATACATGTAAAATTGGTAAGTGTCTGTGGAATAAGAGGAGTAAAACACTGTTATAGGACAATAATAATAATAATAATAATAATAATAATAAAGCTCGGTATGATATTTCTTATTTATCGGTTCACTCGGTCCTCTCAGGATGTTTGTTTTTTTTTTTATGATGTTTAGTGTTTGTCTATTTCTGACTCTAATGGATTATTTTCCTCCACAGCACACTGTAATCCTGCCGCTGCTCCTGGTGGAGATGTTTCTTCAGCATCACAAACACCCGAGTCGTTCCAGAGGAATCCTGGCCCTGGCGCTCTTCGCCTCCCTCTACTTGGCCTGGTAATTATCTCCTGTGCTGCCGAGTCACTCGGGCAGATCACGAGTCATTTACATGTACATTTATTCATTTAGCAGACGCTTAAATCCAAAGCGACTTACAAAAGAGGAAACACAAGCAAAGCGATGTATCACGCGGAGAACAGTACGGGTAGTGCTACCGTACACGATGTTTAACTGAGTCCTAGAGAAGCAAAGTGCGCAGAGTCGAGGTGTAAGAGTCAATGTCAGAGACAAAGGTGGTGGGGGGGGTCTTAGTCGGAGGGTCGGGGGGTTGGGTCTTAGTCGGAGGGTTGGGGGGTTGGGACCAGCGGACAAGTTAGGGGTTAGTTAAGCATTCACGGAAGCGGAGGGTCTTTAGCAGTTTTTTGAAGATAGTGACAGAATCTGCGGTCTGCGGATTGAGGTCGGAAATTCATTCCACCACTGAGGGACAGTCAGTGTGTGAAGGTTCTGGAAAGGGAACTTGTTGAGGTAGGGGGCGCTGTTCCAAACAAGGTCTTGTAGGTGAGCATCAAGGCCTTGAATTTGATGCGAGCGGCTACAGGAAGCCAGTGGAGGGAGATGAAGAGGAGTTTGATGGAGCTGCTGGGAGACCCAGGAGTTAACAAGAGCCTGGACTAGTAGCTGTGTGGCCTGATCGGTGAGGTAGGGTCTGATGTTCTTGATGTTCTACAGAATGAATCTACAGGACCATGCAGGTGTTGAAATGTGGTCTGTAAAGTTCAAGTGGTCATCAAAAGTCAATCAAGGTTCCTGGCCGTCCTGCTTGGTTTGAGCATGGTCGAGCCGAGCTGTACGGTGAGGTTGTGGTTGATTGAGGGACAGGCTGGGATGACGAGAAGCTCCGATTTTACCAAGTTGAGCTTAAGGTGAACCATCCCTTAAATTAAAGGGATGGTTCACCCCAGAAATAAAAATTCTGTCATCATTTACTCCCCCTCGTGTTGTTCCGAAACTGTACGACTGAATTTGTTCTGTGGAACATGAAAGAAGATATTTTGAGAAATGTCTGGGTTTGTTTAGTTTTTTTTTTGTCCATACAATGGAAGTCAGTGGGCACCAAAACTGTTTGGTTACCAACATTCTTCAAAATATCTTCTTTTACGCTCCGCAGAAGAAAGGAATGCGTACAGGTTTGGAACGGCACGAGGGTGAGTAAATGACAGAATTTTCATTTTTGGGTGAACTGTCACTTTAAGAAAAAGCGCTTTAAAATGATCATTCTTTTTGTGACCTCCAAATATTTTATTGGTTAACGATGAAAGCATGATCTGACATTTTTGCGCTGTGTCTAACAGTGTATTTATCACAGTGTTAAATACACATGAGCGTGTGTTTATGTATAATTTAGGGTGCTGTGGGTGCGGCATGCATCAGGGATCTGGGTTTACCCCATCATGGCTCACCTCAGTCCCGCAGGCCTCGTCGTGTTCCTCAGCGTGGCGTCTCTCAGCATGGCTCCTCTTTACCTGCTGGGAGAGAAACTCAACCGTGTCATTTGGGGTCCTACAGGTGAGACGATTCCATGACACCTGACATCATCAGTGTAATGTTCTGTCTTCACTTTCACACTTATTAGTCTTTTTGGCGAGTCTTCGTTTGGTTTGGTTTTACACTGCATATAATTATATGAACTATAAGGGGGGGGGGGGGGGGGGGTGTCAGAAATACAGTGACAGAAAAACAACCCTTTGACATATCTGCTTTGAAATGACAGATCTGGTGCTAAATTAATAAATTGTAATGAATGCTGTTTTCCAATTGTGAAAGATGCAACGTCTCACTCACAACCTCAGAAAAAGAAGAAGAAATGAAGAACCAGAGGAATGACCATCTACAGACTACAGAGAGCCGGACCAGATCCTTCACCAGCACGGACAAAATGCTGCAATAGCACCGAGAAAAAGGGATTTACATTACCACAATAGTATAACCACATGCAAAGCTAAGCGTTCACTCAGATGATTCACTAAATGTTCACACAGATGATTCCCTAAGTGTTCACACAGATGATTCCCTAAGTGTTCACGCAGATGATTCCCTAAGTAATTCAGTAAATGATTCATTAAGTGTATACGCAGATGATTCCCTAAATGATCACGCAGATGATTCACTGAATGTTCATGCAGATGATTCCCTAAGTGTTCACGCAGATGATTCCCTAAGTGTTCATGCAGATGATTCACTAAGTGTTCACATAGACGATTCATTAAGTGTTCACGCAGACGATTCCCTAAGTGTTCACACAGACGATTCATTGTCACAATACAGTTTATGTTGAAGAACCGGATCATTTGCACATTTCTAATCTTAAGGAAAAAATCTGCTCATGTAAAAGCATCCTAATACGCTACTGTTTAATGTTTTCACACCTGAAACATGAATTTTAACCTTGAAATTCTGTATACTGTACTCTCCTAAAATGCTGGATGTCAGAGGGCCAGTTGTTCATCATGTAGAACATTTTTAACACAAATGAATAACCGCGTGACGATTGAAGAAGATCTTTGCTGGATTATTATGTGACTTGACGAAGTCAGATTTTAATAAAAGATATATATTATATTCTGTCAGTGTGTCATTATTGTGGTGTCATGTGATCACTCCGAGTTACTGAAACCTGTAGTGTTGAAAAACACACACACACACACACACACACACACACACCATATTTTCACAAATAAACTAGTAGCATTTAGAGAAAAGTAGAAAGTGGTGGATTGTGATATGAAGAGATATGAAGCGTCTGCCGCACAAGTCCCTGTGAATGTGCTGTTGCTATAGAGACCAATGCCAGAGATGCTGTTAAAGGGAATTAATCAACAACTTCTGACCAATCGGAATCCAGAATAAGGTTAATAAATTTTTTTGTCGAGGTTATTTACTGCAGTAAATATTGTTTGTAGAGCATTAGCAGGTTTAATAGCAGTTTAAAGCAAAATGAAATAAGAATATAAATGGTTAGGATCAGTCCTGGCTCTTTGTGCTCGGTGACTTTCTCATGCTGTTTCAGGAATAAGTGGATTAGTGGCTTAAACCAGGAGCAGTCAGGAACAGTAGCCTTGCTTATCTCCCGACCTTCAGCCTGTGCTATATCCTGATGATCTTTACCGTTATTACCTCGGAGTTGTCGTTTTTTGCTTCACATTTATGTCGTGTTTATTTTAAATTGTCTTTAAGTGTGTTGGACTTTAAAAGCTTCACGCTGGATATTAACAAGGCACGACGATGATCAGACGAGCTGCTGATGGAATACTGAACGATCAGACCCAGATCTTTTTTGGTTTTAAAGAGCGATGCTAATTCACCTTTCGGGACCCAAGATTCTGTGTACGTCTGAGAAACCTGAAGCACGGTGCGTCGTCCTACAGTTTGCAGGTAAGATCGAGAGATATTTTCTGAAACTGTTCAATCAGATCCAGCAGAATAGTTTAGTGTAGTAGTTCAAAACAGAGCGCATGAACATGCACGTGATACAAATAATAATAATAATAATAATAAAAATGTGTTTATCTGAGTCTCTAGTGAATTAAATTCATATTATATCCAATCTATACATTATAAAGAGTCTCAATCCAATCTGGTTATTCCTCACTCACCAATGCTCAGGTTCATGAAATTCCTCTGTAGTTATTATACAGTCCTTTCTAGTCTAAAACTGTATTCCAAAGTTTTAATGTCAATGTTTCGGCGTGTATTTTGACTTACAGATATTGTAATGGAGGTTGGAGTCAGTCTTAATGCCTTTCTGCTGTTTTCCTGCTGAAAAACATGGAGTCTGGTACGTTTTTCTAAATGACGAGCACATTTTTTTCTGACTACAGCCAGAAAACAGACATAATTTACATCTTATTTGCATATTTTTATATTTCTTTAAGAATATTTACTAGAACATTTTATGAATCCATAGTTCAATGAATGGTTGTAGATTGTTTTTGTGTTAATGCGCTTTATGTTAAATAGTCATTTTCCAGTGTGAACTGCTTTGAGATTTTGGACTCGTTAGTGAATGAAGAATGCTGTTTTGGGAAAATAATCACCAGCAGGGCGGTGTGATGGGTTTGCTAACGATCGCAATTTGATTGATTGATTGATTTATTTATTTAAATCCGCAGCTTGTCGTGTTACCGAGAAACCGCAAAGAAGCGTAAGCTTTACATTTTAATTGCATTACAGCTGTAAGTTTACATGCAGAAAAAAAAAATTGGGTAAATCTAAAGGAAATACATGTACACTAGGTTGTCCTACTGGAGGAACCTTTAAAAGGTCTGTACTGAAGCCTACAACACGGTGTTTTCAAGTAGAACCTTTGTAGAAATCTAAGAACCACAGTATCCAAAGAACCCATAGTCTGTCATTTAAGATTTCCTCCACAGTGAAATTGCTTTTATTCGGGGTTCTTAATCTTTGAAAAGGGAAGGGTGTTCTCTTTCAGAAAATAGTGGTTCCAAGAGGAGCTAAAACTTTCAACCATCCAAAGAACCGTTGAGAAACCGGCAGTTTGGTATAAACAATTAGCACCAATGAAAGATCTTGCGTATAAAATGGAGTCATGAGATAACTGAAGTTTGGGAGGAAGACTCGACCTGAAGCTCTGATTCGTTCCTGGTTAACTTCCATCTCTCCAATTCCACCTCCACCACCTCACCGACTGCTCCAAAAACTCCTGACAAAGATACTACACTGAGCAGAAGCCACCCAGAACTCCTGCTGAAGTTCTCAGAGTCCTCTCACCGTTACAGTTCCACACTCGCTCCTCGTGGTGTTCAGGTGTAGGCCTGGAGCACAGAATCATCGCATGTTTGTGGTGACTTTCTCTGTTTCCTGTTTCGCAGTAAGAGCGACGATGGCCACGGCGAAGTACACGGTGGTTGGAGAGATGTTGCGTTATGTGATTCCCACCCACATGCACTGCTCCATCGGGTGCGGAGGCCGAGCCTGCAAGTACGAAGACGCGTCACGCTGGAGTGAAGATCAACAGGCCATCAGAGGCATCTACTCCTCCTGGTACCTGAAAAGAACCACGGTGCATTTTATATAACCGTGAAATAAAAGATCACGGCGTGTGGAACGGTCCATTCTGAAGCGATGAAGCCTACGTTCGAGTTCCGTTATGAAACGTTCCCTTTATTAAAACTACATTACAAAAGAATTCACACACTCATTCCAGACCTTCCAGCGTTCACGGGTTTGCGTACGAGTACGCTGTTACGAGTACTCGTGCAAAAATACTCCAAAAGAGTGTCCAAAATCTTCCTTTTTTCCCCCACAATACAAACATCGTCGATGTATGAATCTGGAATGATTGACAGTTCCATAGTCGTTTTGAACTCTCTGATATTAACTGATCCCCTGGAAGCCCCGCCCCCTTTCCCTCCCATCTCACATCAGTGACGTTTCAGCCTGTCCACTTCGCTAACATTAGACACATGCGGTGTACAGCTAATCAGATAGCGAACAATTGATCGTGAAACGGCGAGATAACGTGGGTGACGTCGGAATAACGAGACCGGCGTCTGTGGTGAAGGACGACAGTGACGTGCGTTACGAACGTCCGTTAATTTACCGTTTTAGTGAGTAGGATGATGTGCTGAGTGAACAGCTGCACAGTGATGATCGCTTCAGAATGGAACGCAGCCATTGCTCGCGAATATCTCAAGACTGAAATGTTGATGAGCGTGAGAGGTTAAGTTACGTCGGAAAGTCGACTTTTTTTTTTTTTACCAGATTCTCACGTGTTTAGGATCACAGACAATTTACTCGCCATGGCACGGCCTTCTACCGAAATAATGGAAAGGTACAACATCATCGAGCAATTCCAAAGGTAACCAAAGGCTTCAGATTTCCAAGTCTTCCGTTCTTCACCTTGCTAGCTCAGGTTCAGTCTTGTTAACTCGGTGCCTGTCCTCGTTAAGGTGTGGTTTGAGGACGGTCATTAACCTGCAGCGACCTGGTGAACACGCCGACTGTGGGAACCCGCTAGAGCCGGACAGCGGCTTCACCTACCGGCCCGAGACCTTCATGGAGGCTGGCAGTGAGTGATGAACCAATAAACCGTCATTTATATCAAACTGACGTCACATAGCGTACGAGCCTGATAGAGCGGTGAGTTTCACAAACGACAGTGTTCACGTGCGGCTAAGATGGAGAACTCATACGGACTAATGTCTTACCAATTCTGTAATAGATTATCTTCTGGTTTTCAGTAAGCTGCTTTTAGGAAACCTGGAATATTTGATAATAAGTCAAGATTCCTGGATTCCAGGGGATTCCTGTTATAATTCATACCCATTTCCTCAACATCCAACTAGTCTCTCTTGTAGTTTGTCTCTTGTGGACGTGGCTGAATAAATGAAGAAGTTCTTCAGCCAGATTCTATGTTTCTTTCTTTCACCTTTATAAAGAATAGCAATTCTTCATGAAGTTTGCCAATAAGGTTGAAAAGCAGGCAGAGGGTGTAGAGAATATGGGTTTGTTTGGGGTTTTTGGGAATGGGGCTGTGTGTGGAAACACACCTGGAGGGAAGCGCTATCCGCCCTCTTCCTCATACATGAGCTTGTAGACACCCACGATTGGCTAGTGTCACTGTGATTGACAGGAGAGCCAGAGTAGTAGGTTCGGAGAGTGGGGTTTGGGGGAATGTATTTATTTGAGATGGTGGTTTTGGGGGTATTGATGGTTCAAGTGGCTTTCTAGCAGTCTGAGCCTGAGGACTGAGGTTCCACTGCCCTCATATGGAAGCACATGTTCTTCATGATGTGCAGTAACATGGTGTTCGAATGACATGGCTCTGGTGTTGCAGTTTATTTTTACAACTTTGGATGGAACGACTACGGCGTGGCCTCCCTCACTGCAATCCTGGACATGGTGAAGGTCATGTGCTTCTCCATGCAAGAGGGGAAGATCGCCGTTCACTGTCACGCCGGACTCGGGAGAACAGGTACCTTACGATTCTTACCCATTCGTGCCATTTTCATCGGGATATTTTAATCAAGGTGACCTGTCCCACAGGTGTCTTACTCGCCTGCTTCTTGGTGTTCACTTCACGCATGACCGCCAACCAGGCCGTCCTGTTGGTGCGATCCAAACGACCGAACTCCATCCAGACCAGAGGGCAGCTGGCGTGTGTTTGGAACTTCGCAAAGTTCTTGATTCCGCTGAGGAATGTGTTTGCCCACGCCGATCCGAGGGCCAATCCCGTCACGCTATCCCAGTTCCTGATCCGTCAGAAACACATCCTGCACGGAGACGAAGCTCGGCGGCTGAGACACATACCCAAGCTCGTGCCACTCATCTGCAAGCTCTTGTTGGACATCGCGGAGAACCGGCAGGTCATCGAGGAGGACGTTCTAGAGGTTCCAGACGTGATGTCTGATGACGAGAGCTCGGTTTGCTTTAATGCCAGATCAGAACCTCAGATCAGCAGCCACATCATGATGGGAGGGGTTAATTTCAATCTGCCTCGACTTCCTGGTCCATTCGCGACTCCTAAGCACAGATCCCAGCTGCCTCTTCAGTACGCTCACAAGAACCTCAGCTACAGCGACTCGGATCTGCTCAGGCACTGTGATGCGCTAAACGTCTCAGGAAACCACCTTCCCGTTTTAGCTGATTCAGGAAGGAGGTCTGTGTCTCAAATCAACATTTCCCATAACTGCCCTGATGCCCCTCATGGCACTCTGAGAGATTTATCAGCCTACGGTTCCCGCAGCAGCCTCTGGGAACTAAAGGCACGAGTGGAACAGGAGGAGGGAAGTTCTCTTCTGAACACTCGGCGCCAGTCGGTTGTGCAGCGCAGCCGATCGTTCGGCGTCCACAAAGGAACGGAGAAGAAGAGGAGCTTCTTGAAGGTGCTGCTGTGGAAGAACGATCATGAAGGGAATAAAAGGAACCATAAAGGAGGTGATGATGATGAGGAGGAGGAGGAGGAGAAGGAGGAGGAGGATGTTCAGTCACCAGAGGTGCCGTTCCTCACCATCCAGTCAGAGCTGACTCTGGAGGCTCGGCGTCTGCTGGTGGCTCAGTCACTCGCTCTGGACCTGAACCAGGATGGAAAAGAGGAGCACGTCCACAAAGTCAGCAGCTGGAAGGTAAACACACACCTCACTGCATTATAGACTTCCTTTCCTTCTTCCTTTCCTTCTTTCCTTCCTTCTTTCCTTCTGTCCTTCTTTCCTTCCTTCTTTCCTTCTTTCCTTTCCTTCTTCCTTTCCTTCTTTCCTTCTTTCCTTCTTCCTTTCCTTCTTTCCTTCCTTCTTTCCTTCTGTCCTTCTTTCCTTCCTTCTTTCCTTCTTTCCTTTCCTTCTTCCTTTCCTTCTTTCCTTCTTTCCTTCTTCCTTTCCTTCTTTCCTTCCTTCTTTCCTTCCTTCTTTCCTTCTTTCCTTCTTTCCTTCCTTCTTTCCTTCTTTCCTTCCTTCTTTCCTTCTTTCCTTCCTTCTTTCCTTCTTTCTTTCCTTCTTTCCTTCCTTCTTTCCTTCTTTCCTTCTTTCCTTCCTTCTTTCCTTCTTTCCTTCCTTCTTTCCTTCTTTCCTTCTTCCTTTCCTTCTTTCCTTCCTTCCTTCCTTCTTTCCTTCTTTCCTTCTTCCTTTCCTTCTTTCCTTCCTTCTTTCCTTCTTTCCTTCTTTCCTTCTTTCTTTCCTTCTTTCCTTCCTTCTTTCCTTCCTTCTTTCCTTCTTCCTTTCCTTCTTTCCTTCCTTCTTTCCTTCTTCCTTTCCTTCTTTCCTTCCTTCTTTCCTTCTTTCCTTCCTTCTTTCCTTCTTTCTTTCCTTCTTTCCTTCTTTCCTTCCTTCTTTCCTTCCTTCTTTCTTTCCTTCTTTCCTTCTTTCTTTCCTTCTTTCCTTCTTTCTTTCCTTCTTTCCTTCTTTCTTTCTCAGTTTTTTTCTATATTTCTTTCAGATGTTCCTCCAATTGGTGATTTTTTTTTTTCTTTATTTATTTGCAACTTTTTCTTTCTTTCTTTCTCAATTTCTTTTCTAGATTTCTCTCGGATATTCATCCAATTTGTGACATTATTAAAATATATTTATTTATAACTTTTTCCTTTCTTTTGATCTTTTTCCCTTATAACTTTCTTTCTTTCTTTCTTATTTTTGTTTATTTTGTGACTTTTTTTAAAAACTTATTTTTACTTATTACATTTCTTACTGTATGTAATGCTCTGTTTTCTCTTTTTTTTGTAACTTTATACATTTTTGTGGATTTCTTTCTGACTTTTGCCCATTTTGAGGCATTTTTGTATATTCATTTTTGTTTGCATCTTCTTTCTTTCTTTCTTTCTTTCAGGGATTTTTTTCTTTTTTAATTTTCCCTCTTTCCATTTCTTCCTATATTAACTTTCCATCCTTGGTTTTGAACTTTCTTGTTATTCTTCTTTACGCTACTTTCTCAGTGACTTTCTATTTTTTGTGTCCGTCTGTGTGTCTTTATTTCTTTCCGACATTTTCCCGATATTTCTTTGTGACTTACTTCTTCTATATTTCTCGCTGGTTTCTTTCCCTGTGCAACGTTTACCCCGGTAGAGTAGGAGTGCTGAACAGAAGCGCATAAGAGAGAGGAGATTGTAGAATGAAAGCGCAACGCTGTGGTGTGGAGTGTGTATGAAGCTCAGAGACGGTGTGTGTCCCTGCAGGTGGACCTGAACTCTCAGGGAGGATTTGAGCGTCTGTGTTTGGAGAGGGATCCGTTCGTCCTGACGGGAATCCTGTGGTCCTGGTTAGAGCAGCTAAAGGAACCCGTCATCTCCAATACAGACGTTCAGACGCTGAAACAACAAAACACAGAGATAACGAGCGTCCTAAACTCACTCCAGCGGGTAGGAGCCCTCCGACTGTCACTGCACACGTACTAGAAATAGACCGTGAATAAAAGGAGTCCTATTTTGTAAATCTGAATATAATATTCCTCTGCTTTATTTATTTATTTTTTGTACACATGTTTACATTTTGAAGTTGAAATGAAATAAACAGCTGTATAACCTGGAGTACAGCACGAAACATTCACCCAGATCTTGCGCATTAAATTCAGATTCAATAAGAACTGTTCCCTGAGAGCTTTTTCTGAACTGCTTTCACGAACGGAGTTTAATTCTGAATCGAAAATGGTTTTGTGCCAGCAACATTTTCACTGATTATATATAACGATTATTTTAAAAAAAACAACAACAAAAAAACAACAACATTATTTCGAATTTGAATCCAGCCTAAAAATGTTAGTTAGTTATTAGTTGTAAAAATTAGTTAGTTATTTAATTGAATTCCACTTTAAAGCTTTATGTAGAACGTAACAAAATAAATAAATAAATAAATAAATAAACAATCCAAACCCTTGTGAAAGATATCATAACACAAATGCCATAAAATCAAAGCAAGCGAGAAAAAGAAAGAAAAAGAAATAACGACACAAAGAAAGAAAGACAATAACGAAGAAAGAAAGTCGCAAGGAATTTAGAAATAAAGAAGATAAGAAGTAAAGAAAGAAAGGAAAAAGCAAGCAAGAAAGAATGTGACAAGGAAAGGAAAAAGGGAAAGAAAGAAAGAAAGGAAGAAAGAATAAGAAGAGTGTGAATCATGTTCGCTAGCCCTTACCGTTTGGTGAATTTTATGCTCATGTGCACATTTTTGAAAGAATCCTGCTCTTTACGTGTGTTTGTGATGGAGTTTTTCTTGCAGGCCTCGAGAGAAACGCTGCTGTGTGTGTTAGACTGTTTCGCTCGTCTGCTGGTGATGCCGG